>NC_083767.1:7240611-7255611 GCF_963514075.1 Conger conger
TCTTACGCGCAAAAACACACACACACACACACACACACACACATACACACACACACGCACACACACACACACTCACACACACAGGCGCACACACTTGCAGAGCACCACAACTGTGAGTTTATGTGCCTGTTATAGATTACCGTCGTAAGAGCCGTGCAGCGTTATATATTACCGTCGTAAGAAACATGCAGTGTTTTGTGGTTTTTCCACAGTATTTCAGCCTGGTCTTATTGATGTGCTCTGTGAAGCAGAATATTCTTTGCCACGGCAACGACATTCATCACTATTTGCGAAAAAAAGAAAAAAGAAAAGAGTAAGGTGCTTGTGGGGGGCATGTGATCGTATATAAACGGCAAAGCTCACTTTTGAATTTTTCGATTTTGATTTGGACAGTTTGAAGTTTAAGTGGTTACATAACCATAGCAATATGCGGTTGTCAGGATAAACCATAAGAGTATTAACAAAACAAAAATGTGTGTATGCAGACACACACGCACAAATGCATGTACACTTACACATACACACACACAAACACACATATGCATGAACGCGCTCCCACACACACACGCACACACACACGTACACGCACACACAAACACACACACACACCCACACACACACACACACACACACAAACACACACACACACACGTACACACACACACACATACGCACACGCACACCTACACACACACATACACACACAAACACAAACACACACGTACACACACACCCCACACACACAAACACACACGTACGTACACACACACACCTACACACACACGTACACACACATGCACACGTACACACACACACAAACACACACATACACACACAAACACAAACACACACGTACACACACACGCACAAGTACACACAAACACACACGTACACACACACACACGTACACACACAAACACAAACACACACGTACACACACACACAAACACACACATACACACACACACAAACACACACGCACACACACACACACGCACACACACAAACACAAACACACACACACCTACACACACACACACGTACACACACAAACACAAACACACACGTACACACACACACAAACACACACACACACATACACACAAACACAAACACACACGCACACGCGTACACACACAGATATAAACCTGGAGCTGGAACCGTGTCAGTGTGCGGCTGTGGCCCTTAGTGCCTGGGCAGGCCCGAGCAGGAGGAAACGCAGCACCACTCCACAACAGCACCACCCACACTCGTAATCTAGGGGCCGATATAAAGAGCACTATTAGGGGCCGACCTGGGGAGCCATTAAATCATTCTAAAGCGCTGAAACACCCCATTAGTGTCAGCGGAGAGACCACATAATAATCTCTATCACAGACTTCACCCTGCCGCCCGCTTCAGCTAAATCACAGTCTGTTGCTGGGCTGCAGCATCGTGGCGGGAGAGGAGTGGGCCTGGTGGATTCTGGGACACCGTGAGGGGGGGGGGAGGGGGGCGTACAGACTGTCACACAGGCCACGGCATCACACACACTCTGGGTCCATTCAAATCATTTACACTGAAACGACCGGCGGAAAACAAGGCAAAAATGTCTTTGAATTAGAGGATGAATATATATAATCAGTATTTTACTGTTTTTTACTATTGATTATACCACTGCTGGTGTGGTACCTGTGTTAAGAGTTTTGAAAACGTGTACTCAGTACTGGGACATGGGTACAAGCAATTGTAAAAAACTGTAAATTTTAAAGAGTTTAAAATGAAAAGATGGAGACCTCATGTTCACAAGGTCCCTGTATTTTCCAAACATAGATGAGACAGTTTAATGAAGGCTTTTATAATACTGTATGCGCCTCCTTACAGAGGAGTATCTTACATCTCCCAAAGAATGTCTTCTCAACTGTAAGTTATACTTATAGCCCTCTTCCTCACTATCTCTATCACACTCACACCCACTCGCTCTCCAAACATGGATTGGCCGGTTATAATAACATGCCCCCTTAAATCTTAGAACGCCCTCCCCCCTGTAACTAATTCCCCTCCCAAAGAATGTATTCTAAACTGTAAGTCATACTTATTGCCCTTTGAGCACCCTGTATCAAATCTGCTGCACCTAGATATCCACTCTGCCTACGGTAGATACCTGAGCCTTTAAACATTTAAGGCACCACCTCAAATGGGATGTGAGGTGTGTCCTCCTTGGTATTATAAAAGAAAACAGAGGTAATTTTAGCAGCAGGCAGGTGCAATGGGGAGTCTTCAGAAACAGAGGTGGGGATATTGAGGGGGGGAGTTGGGAGTGGGTGATACTCCATCCACCCTGTCTGGCACCAACAATCATTCCACAGTGAAAGTCACTTATAATAACATCACATCCCCGTTCTGACATTTGGTCTGAAAAACAACTGAACCTCTTGACCAACGTCTGCATGCTTTTATGCATTTATTCACTTATTTGGCTGATTAAATATTTGCATTAACAACCTGGCGTAGAGGTCTACCTAATTAAGTGATCACTGAGTGTATATGAATGTTATAAAACTATCTGTGAAAACGGTATTCATGAGGAGAATATCCTAGCTGTGTGTGCGTGTGTGTATTCAATATATATACCTTTTTTTTTTTTTAAACACCGCATACCTAATGTTTGAAAAACTTTCCGATGAAATATGCATTTCCCCCGTACCCCGGCCCCCGTGCCTCTCCTCCGTCCCCGCAGATGATGAATAGATCTGGGGAAGGACCCCTTGGTCTGGCCTATGAATTCTTAAAGGAACAAAGCGGTGATGAATGGATTAGAGACAGAACTCAAGCAAACACTCCAGCCAGTTGATAAAAGAGATTCCGCAATGACAATCGGGGACACAGGTGACTGCGGAATATTCTAGAGTTCGCCCTACCCTACCCTACCCCCCCACGCCCCACCCCCCCCACCCCAGAGGAAGCCGGTGATGGAGCGAATTTGCCATTAGGGGGAAGATTAAGTGCCCCGGCTTCCTCTGTTGCTTAATTATACATGGCAGGCACCGAGGCTCGCCTCTTGACTCCAGCCATTTTGATTGCCTATCGGCTGTCTCTCCTGACAACTCCGACCAGAGAAACAACTCCCACTGGCCACGGAGCCTCCGTCACCGGTGGTGGTGGGGGGAAGACAAAGGCGCGTGTATTTAGTTTTCATTACTGAAGAACTCTCCGCTGAAGGAGGGGACCGGGCACAAAAAATGTACCTGTCAAATTTTCTAAATCTCACAAGAGACCCAGCCGATGCGTTTGCCATTTCAGGAAAAAAAAAAAATCCTGGCTGACAAATATCTGCCTTCTCTCAGGCCCCCAGACGAAAAATACTGCAGATTTTATTTTATTGTATTCAGAAATATGTGCCTTCATAGCATTCATTATACATTCATATTATACTGTACATTCGATCATCTAGTATTTGCTGAAGCAGGACAGTTGCAATGAGGATCGTGTCAACAATGACCAAACACCAAAAAGCACTTACAGCGAGCTCGCGCGCTTCAGCATCGGCCTGGCCAGCAGGACGGAGGATGGTGAGGGATCTCCGGTTAACTATTCAGCCGCAGCAACATGGCGTGCAGGCGAGCCTTCCCATACAGACCCTCTTATAACACGTTCTCCAGACCCCTACAAAGTACAAGCCCCTCCACGCAGCAGAGACCGCTGTTTGACACTCGGCTGACGGATCAATCAATCTGCATAGCCGGCGCACGAGCGAGGTGCCCGTCTGTTACAGGACCAGAGGACCCGGCCGCGTCGAACACGGAGCTTTTCCGGCCGACAAGGTCTCCACGGGCAAGCGCAACTGCGGGGGGAGAAACTTCCCAATATAACACTTCAAAGAGGGCAAACCTTTTCAACTCGCAAAACAGGAGCAAATTTCATATAGGAGTCCCTGAATAAATAAGCGGCCCCTTTCGCCCGGGTTGTTTGAAGGCCGTTGTGAATAATTCAGGGCAATGCCCATCGCCGCAGAGCCCTCGCCGTGCTCCGCCGTGGTTACCGCGCAGGCCAGACTCGGATTGCTGGAAGGTTGCGGCGGAAAGATCGAGAACGTTATCCTTAGACGCAACAGCGTTTAACAATGGTGCTTGAACAGCCTAAAAATTGGCCGGAACCATTTAAGATTAATCGCTCCATCGATAACCCTATTGGGCAATCTTGATAGATGTGGAATTAATCAAGGCCTTCGGACTAACAGATTTAATCTCTGAAGTGCAAAGATAAAACAGAAACTCAAGCTTTTAAACAACTACTCTAAACCTGTATATGCTATTAATGGTTAAGCTCATAGATACCCTTGGAGATGTTCAACTTTGCATCCAGACACTTTAATGATGCCAAACTATAGAATATTTTTCACTTATGCAGTGAATCTGCTTCTACAGCATTCCTTTGTCAAGATACATGCCATCTATGTAATTCAGAATGACATGAAATGACTCATAATTATGTGATGTGTTACCTTACTCTCGCATTACATTTGCCAGATTAATAATCAAATTGGTGAAGATGCGAGCATACAGTAAAACCAGGCCTCTTCTGTGTGACACAGTGTGTGTGAGAGAGAAAAGTAAAGTAAGTTTGAGGAAAGTTGGATGCAGGCAGCCACTTAGAGGTAGTTTCTTTTAAAAAGAATTGGCCAATGAATAAATGTGCTGCACTATTCTAAATATTGAGAGGTTAAATACAGACTGTCATCCTCGGAACGCAAAATTCATCCTGCATTAACATTTATGCCCAAAAGCCATCCATTATTAAATATAATTTGAGTGTGATGAGCAGAGAGTGACATTAATGGCAGTAACCAGATTGATATACTTAGACTGAGAACATCACATTCACCTACGAATGTGTGTGCATGTGCGCCCACACACGCACGCACACACAGACACACACAAACGCATAGACACACACACACACATAGATACACACACATACACAAACGCAAACACACACAAACACACACACACACACACACACAAACGCACACACACATAAGACACATACACACACGCGCACACACACACAAATGCACACACACACAAGCACACACACGCACACACACAAATACACACACGCAGCATTATGCAAAAATCCAGACACAGTGTAACAGTATATACATGTTCATACAGTAAAATGACTATAACTCAATATGATTTCACTATAATTAGTTGTGAATTTGCAAGCTGGATACATGCATTCCATAGTATTCACAAATCTGTAATAATGGTGGTTTTATTAAAACAGGTCGTAAGCTGTTATATAACCTAAAGAAGGGGAGATTGCAACCACATTAACTGAGTGATAGCAAAACAATAAAAGCAAGAGAGTGATTTCCTTTTCATTAATTAACATCTTGGAGCAGGGATACTCTGGTCAGGAATATTGTTGATCTTCCTTCTAATCAGGGAATTATTTAGACCTGGGACACCATGTGGGAAGAATCTCTGGTCAGCGATTGAGATATAAAATCAATCGGGTAGAAAAGAAAAACCAGCAATACTATCGGCCCACAGGGACAGACTTCAGAATCTCAGAGCTAGGATGTATTCAGGAACAACACAGCACAAGCACCATCACAGCCATAGAGATCACGCCCCTACAATGGGTTCAAGACTATATGTGACTTTGGAGTGAACAAGAGCACAATGGTACAGTAAGTGCTGTCGTGCCATGGCCCTCTCTGGCACGGGACTGCAAATGGAACTAACTCCCAGTGAATCAAAGCAAGAGCAGTACACAAATGTCCCTCTCTACTTTCCCAAAGGGATACACTCTCCATCAGATCTCAAACAGGCATATTTACCTCTAAACAAGCTAATACTTTTTCTTTTTTCACATGACAGCTTTCTTCTTAGAGCTAGCGCAGGGGTATCAAAGACCTGACAAAAACGCTGTAGCAGGAAGGGAAAGAGCCCTGAAAGCTTGTCCTCTGACTCGCATTGATTGCAGTCAATTATGAGTCCCGCTGTCATCGCGGGCCGAGGGAAGAAGACATCTTCAATTCCCAGTCAGATGTGATTACCGGAGCCGACCGCTCGCTGCTATGGGAGCGCGGACGGACGACCTTCGCGGAGAAAAACATGTTCCGCGGGATCACAGACAGACCCCCCTCCCTCCCCACCACCACCCCCAAACTCCCACCACTTCCACGTATTTGTGTCATCGAGCTTCCAAATGCCAGCTATTGACAAATCAGAACACGGGTTTTAAAATGGCCGCCCTGTCCTCTATCACTCACCGTCAAGTAGATATCAGTTGAGTGCGTTGCGGGGCAAAGCGCGTCTCTGAAATATGAGCCCTTGTCCGCTCGCTAATTTGACACGGCCTGCTTGTCTTCTCCATAATTGCTCTGTCACTGTCAGTCGGTGGGTTGTTCCTAGAGGTCTCACTGTACATTTTGGACACAATTACCTCCCATTTACCAGCCGGCAACATTCCCCGGACCGAACGCGGACGCACCTCATTAAGCCGGGATACAGACCATTAATGGACGTTGTTAGCACTTCGCTAAAACTTTTTTTTTTGGTTGTCTCTAATCAATATGAAGTGGCCCATGAAGGAGTGCTGCCACTGCTCTGTGATATGAGTGATATGATATTTACTGTCCTGACAGATACAGCCCGGAGGTCCGAAGGCTTTTTTAAATAAATGGGGGAATGTTTTTTTTTTAACCTGAGGACACTCAATGGTCACCTTTAGATATGGCAAGACCTGAAGGTCATTACTTTCCAGTGTCAGGCACACAAAACACAAAACAAGCATCCACAAAAACAACTCAGTACACATAAATGACAGTATTATTATAATCATTATTATTATTATTATTATTATTATTATTATTATTAGTAGTAGTAGTAGTAGTAGTAGTAGTAGTAGTAGTAGTATCAATAACTCGCTGAGAGAGGTGAAAGGTAACTGTCCCCGTTTAGGCCTCTAATAAATCATAATTATAATCATACTACTACTACGACGACTACTACTACTACTACGACTGATACTAATATTATTATTATTATTATTATTATTATTATTATTATTATTATTATTATTATTATCAAACTGTAATTGCATTTGTGTGTGTATGTGTGTATAGGTTTGTGTCTGAATCTTTGCAACAGCTAACATGCAATCAACATTCATTCATAGAACAAATAAACTAAAACGGGAATACTCGTTACAATTCACAACCTGTTTTTTTCCCCTGTAATATGGAAACATTTCAGTGTGTGAGATAGATTGGGTCCTACCAGGTCGCTCCTGGAACTTAATTAATTTTGTTAATTATTTGTCCATATCATTACCCTGAGAGAGCGCGACTGTCACAGAGAAAAACATTCACGGTAACAGTATCGCGCGGAAAACAAATACATAACACCCCGTGGCCATGATTAAAGGAATCAGACCACAAAGCTTGTTTTTTTTTCTCTTCTGTTTTTTCCCCTCCAGATGAAATTGTTTCCGCTTGTTTTTGACAGCTACAGCACAAACGCGTCGGCCACCATTTCAAATCTGCTGGTTGTAATAATTTAAGCTCGCCGACAACTTGAATAAATTAATACTTCCTGCGAGGACAGTGCGCGACTGCACGTTCTGAAGCCCTTTGTTCCCGCTGATTAATTTTTGTTTCTTGTACTTCTGTGGGTGATAATATAAAGACAGCAAATGATGTGAAAGCTGTTCCTTTCTCTTATGGTACACATTCCTTATCTCATGAATATAAATTAAAAGTTTGAAGCCTTTTATTTTTTATTTTTAGGTTCCAGTAAATTAATTATGAAGGGGTATGAAAGGTGTACGGTTAATGACCGGTACTTTTTTTTTTGTATTCAGAAACAGAGGAAGGAACGTGTGGCAGCATCCTACACACTGTAATCAACATGCAGACACAAGCATACAGGCACACACACACACGCACACAACAATACAAAAAATGGTATTCGTTATTTAAGAATCAGATGCATTCAATATTTCATAATTCGAATCCCCTGGAGATGTCACAAACACTTGGCTCCCCGGATTGTCCAATGAAGTCTTGTATACATAATTCCCTAAGCATTTATGCTGTAGTACAGCATATATCTCAGCATGTGATCATTTGGAGGAGGATGTGTGTCAGGTGGATACTGCAGTATTTATACACATTGTTTCTTCATGAGGCTTCAGGCCCAACACGCAACATGTCTTCCTGCGGCGGGATCGAAAACAAGGGCCCCCTGTACATACGCCTGCCTCCTGTCCGGACTCAGGGGGCTGTGTGTGTGTCTCCTTAATGTCACTGTTGTAGGGACGTGAATGCCCCAAGACAACCACATGCCCTAATTCTCTGATATCCCTGTCATTTCTTATAGGTGCAGGAGACTGCTGGGTAATGGCATGTATTGTGCCGTAAATCATATGAAAAAGTGCAATATCATTGATCATCCAGGGGAGAGCTTATACACACACATATACAGACACACACACACACACACACACATGGTTTAACATATTCCTCCTAACACTCCCTCCCCTGACATGACTCAAATCTAGGCTTAGCATGGTGATTAATACATGACCCAGTGTTCCAGTGCGAGGTGCAATGGTTTTAAAGTGTAAATTCAGGTTCCCCTGGACATTCGTATGTGAAGCAGTTATTCCTGAAATTGCTGAAATGAGAATCTGTAGGTTGTGTTTGATATAACTTACCACCACCCATCTACATTAAAATGGGATGATTACCAACTAACAAGCTGGAATCTCAAGTTTGGCCTACAGACCAGGCAAAACCAGACAAAACCTTGTTTGCAAATTAATCTGCTTTTGTATTCTCTACACTCACAGAACAGTAAAAATAATTTGTAACATGTTCCATGAATGCACCTTCCATAAGCACTATATAACAATTGCATAAACATGACATGGCACATTCATAAGCATTACATAGACATTCATAACCCTTTATAAGACATGTCATGTTTATATGTCATAACAATGTGATGGCATGCCATGGCAATATATTTGATGGTGTGCAATACCACACGCCTATGTGTGATTATTGACAGTCATATTCATTCAGGTTAACATAGTTCAGCTAGTTGACCACTTCAGATCAGCTCCCAGCTGGACATGGTTTGACCAGCTCAATCTATGTTTTGAAACAGCGGGAAGCTGACAGACCTGCTACCAGCTCAGAAAAGCTACCAGCACTCGCTGGTTGACCAGCTCATACCCAGCTAGACCAGCTTATGACCAGCCTGACCAGCCCAATTTTCAAGCTGGTCAAGCCGGCAACACTGGATTCCACAGCAAGGTACTGCCACAATAACCTGCTTATACAAAAACGTGTGCCAAGCTTCAGTTTGATGTGTGTATTTATTCATCCACTGAACAGTGCGGCTGCTCGACAGCCCACAGCCAACATCCCCACGGAGCACAGGGAGGCCGGTGTGTTTTTGTTTTTGTGGCCGCATAACCTCTGTACTGTGTAATTACGAGAAAAGTGGCGCGCGTGTTTTGCCAGTGGAGGTAATCCTATAATTTGGCTCTCTTCCTGGAGAGAGTTGTGTGTCAAGTAGGGTGCATGTGGTAAATGCAATGAGCACTAATGCACCTCAACTGTATTCTCAAGTGTGTTAAAATAACCGATGATAAACAGGCTCGGGAGAGCTCCCCAGACTGCCCTCTCGTTAGTCCCGCCGAAAGCCGCGCTACGTTTGGGAAAGGCTGGCCTGCAGAGAAAACAAGGCCGTCGCTGTGTCTTTCGCAGGCTGACCATCTCCTTCCTGACCCTGCGGTTGTTTATCTGCAGTTGTTTATTTACATGTTAGACTTGGGCGTCTGGCACAAAAGGTTGCGCAGAGATTGCGTGTGTGTTTGCGGAAGAATGTGTGCTTCCTACATGTGCTGCTGTGCATTTGAGGGAGCCAGGAGAAGCTGTGTGTGCGTGTATGTGTGTGTGTGCGTGTGTGTGTGTGTGTGTATGTGTGTGGGTGTGTGTGTGTATATGTAAGTGTGTGTATGCGTGTGTGTGCATGTCTGTGTGTGTGTATGTGTGTGTCTGTAAGTGTGTGTATATGTGTGTATGCGTATGTATCTGTGTGTGTGTGTGTGTGCGTGTGTGTGTGTGCCTCTTGAATATGGACCCGTTAACCTGCTAGATAATTCAGAAAAATTAATTAAGTCAGAAAAAATTAAAAAGAGTAACAAATTAGTATTTTTTAAACATGAGCAGATCCATCTATATAAGATCATTACAAGAAATTATCGAAATAATTTTCTGAATGCTGATCATTCGTTAAAGGTGATTATGAATGACTTCTGCATTGTAATTTTAATCTTTTTCATTTATGTGAATATTCACAATTTAAACTCCGCATTTAACTTTTTCAAATAAGAAAACCCACTTTCTTCATGCGACTAATGTCATGTAACGTAACGTACATCGATTGCAACGGCGCTGGCAATGCTAAACCGCATTAGTCACTGTGACACTAACATTTAGCACTGCTGGGAATCATTGTGCCCGTGGCAAACACACACTGTATGCAATCAAAGGCACAGGTTGCACATCTTATCACCTGCAATGCAGCATTATAGAGGCACATTTTGTGCTCCTACAACCAGCAATTAATTATTGTCCCCTGTAGGGGACATGTGTCTCCGGGCTTAATCTCAACAACCATATACACTCGCTGACCAATTTATTAGGTAGACCCGAACACCGGCTTATTAATGCAAATATTTAATCAGCCAATTTGTGTGGCAGCAACTGAATGCAAAAAAGCATGCAGACATGGTCAACAGGTTCAGCTGTTGTTCAGACCAAAATGGGGAAGAAATGTGATCTAAGTGATTTTGACTGTGGAATGACTGTTGGTGCCAGACAGGGTGGTTCAAGCATCTCAGAAACTGCTGATCCCCTGGGATTTTCATGCACAACAGTCTCTATAGTTTGCAGAGAATGGTGCGAAACAAAAAAAAATGAGAGCAGCATTTCTGCGGACAAAAATGCATTGTTAATGAGAGAGGTCAGAGGAGAATGACCAGACTGGTCGAAGCTGACAGGAAGGTAACAGTAATGCAAATAACCACACATTACAACAGTGCTATGCAGAAGAGCATCTCTGAACACGCAACACATCAAACCTCTAAGTGGATAGGCAGAAGACCAACAAGTGTAAAAAATAAGTCTAATACATACCTAATAAAGTGCTCACTTCAGTGTATTTTAGTACACAAAACCTACACTATGAGAGGCGTTCAATAAAAATAAAAATAAATTTCACTGCAACATAATCTAAAACACTTGTCTTTTATTATGTAGAAAAAATCCTTAAACTTTTTTTCCTCAGGAGATGATGTTTTTCGTGGCATCTATAAAATTATATTTGATATAATAGTGCAAGATTTTCACTCCCACTGGCTCTGAATTTGATAAGACTCTAATATTTTTTATTTAATTTGAACACAGTAAGTTCTTATATTCTATTGCATGGTGGTATTTTAATATTCAATATATTAGTTTTAATAAATTTATACAGTTTTTTCCCCTCAAATTTTTAACAGTTATCCAGATTCTTAAATCTAACAAAAAGGCCAAGAAGAATTGAAAGCACAGTTTAATTTTATATGTTGCCTGGGCATTTCAGACATTACTGGTTTAATCCACTTCATATATCGGCAATCTGATTAAAAGCCATTCATAATATCAGCGTAAAAGAAAAAAAAAAAGGTTTGAACATTAAAACTCTTAAAAGCTTTAACTTCATAAATGGACTCATTAATGGACACACATACACATACACACACACATACACACGCGCATGCACGCACACACACGCACATTCACACACGTACCTCTATCTTTTAATTGCAGATATGTAATAACATTCCTTGAGGAACCAGTTTTTATTAAGTTGGATTATTAGTTCTAGTCAGTATCAATGATATTTCTGTTAAATGTATCCTGCCTACACAAATTAATGTTGGGTAAAACTAGAACTGTTCACTTGGTTTAAACATAGATGTCTATCAACACACACTGATCACAAATTATACAACGAATGCCAATGAATACAGCAGTCCGTTCACCTTTGCCAAGTACAGTATTCACTCAAAATAAAACTTCCAGACAAAGGTTTCTAAAGCCCCCTCCAGCCCTGCGAGGAGAGAACGGCTGGAAGAGGAAGACAGGAGGGGAAATCTCGGGGAATATGCAGTGGAAGAGAAGCATTAAGCAAAAAAACAAAACATTAAAACCGTCAGACGAAGACGCCAGACAACAGCTCCACCACACAATGCATTATGGATGAAATAAAATTTAAGGCAAAAAGTGAAATGCCACACACACACACACAAAAGAGAGATAAAATGGCTGCCAGTGACAGGATGTTCATCAACAGAGCACCAGTCAACAGCGCTGTGTTTTTATTGAACATTTAACAGAGCCGTGGTCCGCTGGAGCAGCAGAGCCGGGCAGTGATCTGAGAGAGCCGGGGCTCCTGACAGACACAGAGCCAGCACAAAGCCTCTCCACTGCGCTCTTATATTTGGTCTTGTGAGGAGAGGATGCTGTCTAACCAAGGGGGGAACCGCAAAACCAAAGACTCTTTGTTCCAAAAACAAACCCTTCCCAGGGATTACTGTGGAACCCAATCAGACGTCTATTATTGAGAGACATCAAAGATGGCGTCCAATGAGAGATGCATACTCGTGTTGATGTCTAGCGGCAGGAAAACTACGCTTTCGGTTAAGTTGTTCATTTCCGACATTAATTATGAATTTGAGCCGATGCCTGTGACTTTGACACAAATGGAGCATTCAATGATTGATAACAAACAATACAAAATTCCTCATTCCCACACATACAGTGTCTACTTAAGATGGCGTTTGAAAAAAGTTATGATAGTGAGAAAAGATTGGTATTATTTTATTTTTAGATACACACACGTGTTTGGATGGACTGAGACATTTTTGATAGGACATTTAGCTCGCCCTCAAACTCAGACTATAGCTTTCGATTAAATAAATTATTAAATAAAGATCAGAAGTGGTCAAACTGAACTGAGACTGGTAATATATCCCTGGCCCATTTTAACTCATAACCTCCTGAACCCCACTCAAATTCAGGCCAAGACACAATCACCTCAACAAAATGCAGTGTTTTGAAATTAACATCCATCTGGCGTTCAGGGCACTGGGTGATTTACCCTGTCTCTAGAATGGTAGAGACATTATTACATATTCCAGTACCATAAAAGAAACGTACAAGACTTATGTACTTTTCCCTCTAAACCTTTGATGTCATCACGCTCATGACAAGGCAGTGGAACAACACGGGAAACATTTTACAGATTCAACGTTTTTCATCAGAATGCTCGTAATGAAAGACACCGAAAATGACGCCAATTATACTGAGGAACAGGCAGGAAGAGACAGACGATTTCTGGAGCTAATTTACAGACTCAAAAGAAAACATAACCAGTTTGATAGCCAATCACTTGCAGGATTGTAAAATGGCTATAAAGCTGGGTGACCTCACGGTCACATGATCTCGCTCATGTCAGGTGACGTTAGAAAGCAGGATGTCTGGAGAAAAAAAAAAAAGAGTTAATTTTGAATTCATTCAGTCTGTCATGCTGCCGTATCCGCAACAAATTACGGCAAAAGTGATTATTAATGACAGTTTTTAGCTGCTTTATTTTTCTTCACCATCACATTTGTGTTGGAAAATAGTACTTACACCCAATAAAAAATTAAACGAATAAATAGAAATGTTGTGAAGTAACACACTGAATTTAGCCAACCATGTCTTTTAATGGAATGTAAATATATAAATTCCACATTAGCAAAAGCAGATTCGGTTTTTTTTTCTGGATGTATCATTTTTTCCTCTTCGTTTTTAAGACTGCGTTTCACAGGGAGGAAATATAGCTCATTGCATATTAATCCCCTTCGGTGCTACAGAGGGAGAGAGAAACTCATATCATAGCTTTCCCCCCCTGAAATTAGCACATTGAACGGCTCCGAGGTGGATCCTAATAGCTGGAAGACAGAGAATGCATGTATAAAACCCCAGATTACTCGCAGACTTAACGCTTGACCTTGGGCCGAATCGCTGCGTTATTGTCCCCGGCCATCTATAAAAACACAGAATACGCGGATCGAGGCATGCCTGGGTCTTCGCTGAGTAAATGCATGTTTACATCTATATCATTTCGTGCCTGTTTAAACTCACGCCGGCATCTAATGCCGCATGCTGTTCTTCGCATTAATTGAATTGAGCTCGAATTTGACTCGAAAATAAAAGACCACTGTTCTTCCCTTAAGAGTCAAGTAATCTAATTAATTTATGCATGAACATAACATCTTTGACTTTTTTTTTTCTTCCTTTCTGTCAAACCAGCACACCCTGTGTGCGTTCGTCTGGGTTTAAGCCCTTAATCGTATTTTACACGCTGTTTCTGTGGTCTTACAGTGGAGTAGTGACCCGACTGTGGATATCTGCCCGTCAAGACGAGCCTAGGATCACCACAAAAACACCATAACCGCGATAAACAGATTTAATCAACTGTGATTTGTCATAGCAGATATTTCTGTACTTTCTGTGGCTTTGACATTTCTAAAGTTAGATATTTCATAATTGTATCAAAAATTCTGAAATTATTATTTAATGTATTGCTCATACAGTATATACTCCACGCACAAAGCATGTTGTGATTTGATATAATCTTTGAAATAAACATTTATGAAATAATGTAAACCACAACAGCAGGAGCAAAAACAGCAAACAAATAACAAAACAGGAGCAACACAAACAACAACAACAACAACAACAACAACAACAACAACAACAACAACAATAACAATAACAATAACAATAATAATAATAATAATTTAATTAGGTCTTTATTTGTGTAACACTTTACAAATTAAATAAAAAACAATCATAGTTACAGAGCTGCTAGACTGAAAATACATATGCAATAGCTTTTAAAT
>NC_083767.1:7268111-7283111 GCF_963514075.1 Conger conger
AGGATAAATTTCATTAATAGGGCTGAATTAACATCCAACTGCCAGGAGCTGACCTCTTTCTGTGACATGTGTGTCAAAGCCCCCCCCCCCCCCCCCCCCACCAAACGACACTAATATTCAGGGGAAAGAGACAGAGCTGAGAATGCAGCAGAGTGGACCAGAGAAGCCAAGTTCATATCCCTTTATTTACTCACTTACATGCTTTTAATTATGTGTTTTTAAGCAGGAGCTGGCTCGGCTTTGTGTGTTCTTTCATTGCATTAATGTACTTTTCTTAATGATGAAATATTCATGTGGTTTCGCCGAGCGTACAGCCACTGCGAGGCGGTTTGAACAGAACGTTTACGAGAGTACACACACACACACGTGTTCGACGCCATTAGCATTTTCTGTGAAGGCTTTCTGTGATGAATCACAACCTCTCCTCCACATTCCACAGAACAGGTGAATACTGTAGACGTCTCACTGTATATACACCTGACACCTGGTCTGAATGTGTCAGAAGATGATAGCTTGAACCAGATCAAGTTGGATCTAAAGAGGTCAGGTACCGTGTGATTTTGTTTCTTTGAATACCACCTTTCCATCGAAGAGTATATGGATTTCTTTAAAAACATCATATTTAATTCATTAACCTGATTATTTGTTATTTATTTGAATGAATTTCAGAAGACATATCAATATTCTGATTTCCAGAAAGACTTCAAATACATATTTAATTTACACAGTAATGATGTATATTCCCAAAGAGCAAACTGAATAATATATATTTTTTTTTTCAAAAAAGCCCTGTACTGTACAAAAGAATAATAACAATGAGTTTTTACCTGTTCTGTATACTGTAAACTTTTGCAAAAAGAAAATACAGTACACAAGTACACAAACACGTCTCCACCACATCACAGCTCTTAAACGATGACCCTACACTGCAAAAACATCTCTCTTCACACGCGTTTTAGTCTTAAAATGACTTCAAATCTTTTTATTTCTTTCTGGTAGAAAATATAAGCATGTATTAACTGCTACTTTTTCGCTTGACAAGTGGAATTGCCTTGCCCCATTGACAAATCTTTAAATGAGTCAAACTGTCTCACCTCATTGGCAATCGCTTTGTGTTATTTAAGTATGATTTGATTCATCTTAGTTTGATTCTAAATATAAGACTAAACTACTTGTTAAGATCGACTTATTGTTTCGTTTCTGCAGGCAGGCCAAAGCACTGGCTGTCTGTAGTTCACTGATCTGAGTCAAAGCACAGCTCTTTATATGAATACGGTCAAATGGAGGAAGACCATCTCCACGGCAACCAGTCTGAGAGTTTTCCTTGGATCTCTCGGAAGAGGTTGGGATCAAACGTCCGGCCGTCGCTGACCGGAGAAGCGGAATGCCGCGGGGTCGAAGGCTGGGAAAATGTCAGCGGGGGTCGTGACCCTGAACACGGTTTCTCATTACGGGGTTAGGCGAGGCGTCTGCAGGGACAGGGGGGGACATGCTGGCCTCCAGGGGTGCAGGGCTCAGGTCCAGGGATGATTCTGGATGATTCCCGCCTGGTTTCCGTCACGGAGAAGGAACATTCTGGCAAATTATCGAAACAAAAAATATATAATCAACAAAAGAAGATGACTGCACTTACATAGCAATTATATCAGTCACTGGCCCTTTTCCAATATGACATACAAATTGCTTCGCAAAACATTTTTTAAATGCATTTTTGCTAAATTATATAATTAAAAAGTACAGATGTTTAGTGCATATTCCATTTCTTGTTTACCCTAAGGGGGAAAGCAAAAAAACATTGTGGATGGATTTTCGGTCACTAAATTGCCCTGTACGTGTAGTTTAAAGGGTTGGTCTCTTGACCCAGCGTACATCTGTTTTATCCTCTGTACCTCTGAGCTCAAGTTCACCATAACCCAGTAAAGGCTAATGACATCATTTAACCCAGACCCAGACCCAGACAGGACCGGATTGGACAGGAACACCAACACAGCCTATTTTTCACATTTTGGCCTGGATTAGATCAATGTTCGTAACCTTAACTTCACATTTGACCCAGTTTAACTGCTAAAGTGCTGGAGTCCATCTCAAACAGCAGAGCTCGAAGAGTTTTGAAATTAAACCAACAAATTGACTGAAATGAGATCACCCAAGCTTGTGAACAAAAAGATAAAACTTTCAATCAAATGTATGGCAAAGTAAGGCTAAACATTGATCAAAATGACAGGCCTTTAATGATTATTTTAAATGTGAAATAACTCTCTTTATAAGCTCCATTACTTTATATATTAGACAAAACTATAATTGTCCTCTGGTACCACAATACATGAAAGTTACTTTTAGATTTTTGCACCTAAATACAGATAAAATATCACAAAATAAATATACTATTGCTACCCTATGTTGTTGTAGTATTGTTATACTTTTGTTTGAATTGATATACGCAGCTAAATTTATGTCACTAGAGTTTCCACACTGAATGAGCATCGTACGCATGTGTCTTTTTACACAACAGTTAAAACATGGAAGGACTTTCGGCCGGCTTCAGTTTACCAGTCTGTAAAGACCTTAGCGAGAACATACAGGAGTAATGAAATGAACATAATTCTTCCTGGACTCAAAGTGAAAGCCTCCCCGCGCTTTAGTCCACATTCGACTGTTGCTCCTCGCGTTCCCAGAAAAAGACAATAAAAAGAAACAGGAGCAGTCATATAACTCGGTGTGAGTTGCTCATTTCCCCCCAGATAAACTGAACAGGTCAAGAAGGAGACAGCACACTGACGATCCAGCCATCCTTAGCATTTAATAATTACAGCAATTATAACCGCTCCCAAAGGGAATGATTTCATCAAATGACATTCAGATCCACCTCTGACGTTCTAGCTGTCTAAGATGGACAGACAGGCACAGACAGTGCAACCATGGTAATCGTGTAATTAATCAGTGTACGGAATAGTCAGTGATGTAAACTCCCTATACCGCATATAAAATGTACAACGTACAGTATGTTTAAATGTTGTGTTGTTCTGATTACAGAAACAGCTAACTGCACTGTGCCTTATTAAATGTAATTATGTCATTATCACTGTGAAATATTTCTACGTGGACGCACTCCTGAAAAAGCTTTTAAAAAAAAGCTGGAGACAGATTTCAGTATTTAAAAGAGGCTCCCTGTAGGCTGTGTCACTAGCCGCTCAAAGGTACGTTATGGAATATATGTATAGAATAGGGTTTAATGAAATAGTCCATAAATCTTCTCACTTTGACATATAGTTCTGGATTGAGTCACTCTGTGCCCTTTGGCTGATAAATAAATGCAAGCGTTGGTGTTCTTCACGCTTTGGTGAGTGATCTGACAGTGTAACATTATTTTTAATTAAGTTAAAGTTAGTTTATATATATATATATATATATATATATATATATATATATATATATATATATATATATATACATATATATATATATTTTTTTTAAGAGATGGAAATAAGATGATTATTTTTTGGATTTTACACACTCTCTCTTGCCAGGTACGGTAAGTGGCCTAGTTTTTCTTTCTGCTAGTAGGTGTGTATGTGTGGATGTTCGGCAAAGGTACATGAAAGGTTATCTTAAAATTCTTAATCAAAAGTAATCTTATTTTTTTTACATTTAAAAATGAAATCCCTGTGAAAATTACCGAGCCAATTATGCAGGCACACACTTGCACACAAAGAAACAATCTGAGTTTGCTTTAGATAATTTTTTTCCCCAGCTAAAAAAAAAAAAAGAAAAAAAAAATCATAAATCTGAATAAGATGATAATTTATTTCTGTACTTTTCGAATCATTCCGCGGGCTTCATCCCCTTATCAATTTAAAGTGCTCGCAAAAAAAAAATAAAAAAATAAAAATGGTCTGTGAAACACCTCAAGAACACTTATAAATCAAGAAAACAGTTTTAAAAGGGGAAGACAGAGTGCTCAAGGACAGAAATAAAAAAGTTGATTATGACACTGCCTTTCATCCCCCAGTTTAAATCTTCGCCGTCTGAAAGCGCCAGACTCCAGGCAACGGGCACAGGAATTTAGTACCACATCTGATCAAAATTAATCTCCAGATAAAATGTGCTGACATCATAAAAAGAGTTGGACAGGTGCCACTTAAATATCTGAGGAATAAATTGTGCGCCGAAGCTTTGTCCTTTTTCCCTCCGCGTTTGATCTTTTTGTGTTGACCGCGGTGTAATGTTTATCGTGACTTGTGAGGATTCCTGTATTTGGAGAATTTATTAAGAGAAGCAGACGTGGAAGCGGTTTAATCTGTGGAATGTGTCTAATCTAAGGCTGTAAAGATACCTAATTGAATACCCCTGTTCGAATACCCTTCGCCAGTACGGTAGGTAGACCCACAGAACTGATAGACAATTTATAACGTGTCAAGATATTAAATGCTAATATACTGCCGTCCTATGGTAAAGCTTTTCCAATATTTAACCAGCAGCAGCATATCTCATATAATTTAGGGGTCTCTCTACGGAGGAGGAAAATGGGAAAAGTACAATATCTAAAAAAGTAGATTTGACATAAAATCTCCTTACAAATTACCTTGTTCTTGAACAGCCATACTAAATATGGACAGTGGCAGACCTTAGATTAATTCTCGGTTTAATATGCTCAGTTTAATAATTTATCGACATGAGCCTTTCAATATAATGTAATAGAGTACTGCAGGTTAATTGTTTTCTGTTCGAAATGAAAGACTAATGTCGAACAGAACTGGAATCAAATAATGTTCTGAAGAATTGACAGTTGCTACCCAAATGTCTTGCGCAGAATTTGAGTTCATTTGTAAAAATGTACAAAGGCGAATGAAAACACATACCACATTAGCTATTCACACATTTACTAATTTATCATTTCTGTCTAAAAAGCACTCCGGTTTTTTCTCGAGACGACATTTCCGGGGAGAAACATCTTCATCGACGAGTCAAGGACCTGCCCGTTCACCGCGTCCGATTCGGTTGACCCCGCGGTCGACATCTAAGACCGCGGTTTCGCCGTTCAGACGCCTGAACGCGGGCGGGGGAGTGACCGTCAGGAGTGTGGGCGGCCCGGTCCAGCCGTGCCGCCGTGCCGCGGGCGTCTCCGCTGGGTCCGCTCCAGACGAGCCGCGGACGTCTCCGCTGGGCCCGCTCCAGACGAGCGGGCCGCTAATGACGGCCTGAACGCGTGTGATCGGGGGGGGCACACCGGCGTGAGGAGGAAAGCACACGCGCGGCTCGCCGAAGTTTATCACCTCCCCATTATGTGCGGTATTTATTCCTCCTATCAGGCCAGGCACCGGAGCCAGGAGGACAGAGACCTGTTTTTTTATGCCCCCTCGTAAATCAGAGCAGCCGGGGTGGGCGACCGGCGGAGGAGAAAGGAGAGCGGGTTAGGAGGGGGGTAGAGGCGGGGAGGCGGGGGTAGAGAGGGCAGGAATAGGGGCTGGAGGGGTACGATACGGGAACAGGACCGCAGCTGTCTGCCTCAGAGCAAGCCCTGGCGAAACTGGCACAAACAGAAATGTGAGTTCTGACACTGGCACTCACAGCACGCATGCCTACACATACTGTACGGCCACAAGCACACACACTCACACACGCTCACACACTCACACACTCACACACACACACACACACACTCACACACACACACTCACACACACACACACACACACACACACACACACACACTCACATTTACCTGCTGAAAGTACACAAACATGTACTTACATACCCACATGCACACACACACACACACACACACACACACACTCACATTCACCTGCTGAAAGTACACACACATGTACTTACATACCCACATGCACACACACACACACACACACACACACACACACTCACATTCACCTGCTGAAAGTGCACACACACGTACTTACATACCCACATGCACAAACACACACACACACACACACAGACACATGCATTCACACTGCACATGCTGAAAGTGCATACTGTCTACATGCACATGCTAGCACATGTACTTACATGCGCACACACTCTTGCATTCACACTGTGATGCAAGTGCATAGATACTGTATACACACATAGTAGCACATGTACTTACATGCGCACACACACACACACACACACACACACACACGCACGCACGCTCACACACACACACACACACACACACACACACACACGCACGCTCACACACACACACACGCTAGCACACACACACACACGCACGCTCACACACACACACGCTAGCACACGCACGCTCACACACACACACACACACACACACTTACACGCACAGTTGAGTAAACCGTACCTCCAGCTACAGGTCTGGGACACTCTCTCTCACCCCTCCAGGCTGTCATAGAGAGAGAGAGAGACGGAACATTCCGGCCTCCCCAGCACCAGCAGGCTCAGGGCTACTCATATCTCCTCGGGTGAAGATTTGCATTCGGGGGGGTTGGGGGGTGGGGGGGGACTCCTGGGGGGTCGACCGACAAATTGCAGGAGCAGCTAGAGGAGATGAAGTGTCTCTCCGAGAGGAATCGGGGAGGGTGGGGGGGGGGGGGGGGGTCTCTGAATCTGCCCTCTCTCCAGCAGGGGAAGAGGAAGGACTTTCTCCTTCCATTCAAGAAGCTCCCGCAAAAAAAAGAAACAATTATATTTAAAAAATAAAATAAAATAGAAATGCATGACCACTTTGGCGGCCGTGCCATCTTTGGGGATTCGGTGTTGGTGGGGGGCAGGGTGTTGGGTGGGGTCGGTGGTGGGGCAGGGCGTTGGGGGGGGTCTGGGGGCCGGCAGCCTGAGGCGATGGCTTACAAAACGCTGCACTTTCCTATCAAAGCGCTCCAAGGGCCTACACAGCTGCTTAGGCCCATGAATAATTTACATGGAAAGGTCATCAAAAAAAAAAGAGAGAAGAAGAAGAAGAAGAACTAACTTCTTCTTCGGGGGAAACGTATCTGGGCCATAGGGCCCCTAGCAGAGACCTAGGGGGCCCTCAAAAGTACGTCTCAATCTTTTATGCAGTAACGAGCGGGCGAACGAGGAGCGAGAGCCGACGGATCAAAGTGATTTCCGAATTAAGAGCAATTTCACATTCAGATTCATTTAATGATTAACACAGACCACAGCCGTGTCGGGTTTTTTCCCCCTCTCTTCCGCTTCGGACGGGATAATTACGTTAGCACGTTAGCGCTCCACATTAATAATGATGAAACCCAAAGACGGGAATCGCTCCGGACACGAATTCAGAGCCAATCAGACCCGGCGTCCGTTCCTTTAAAACCGCAAGGCTGACGATTTAGAACGGCGCACCTATTTTAACTTCCTTCATACAGGCGTAAAGACGGATTCATTTTATTTTGTTTAGTTTACTGGCTCAGAAATAGTAATGCCAACACTGCTCTATCTGTAACTCTTCATTCGAGAACTGATTCAATTTTCTGTGTAATAATGCAAACTAATGCGACTCATACTACCAGTGCTGTGCACTCCTTAATGTGATGTGATTAAGGTATGCATTAAAGTATATTACACACAAATCTGCATGTAAACAGAGACAATGTGCAGTGGGTACTGAAATGCTCCTCAGTCAGGCCACGTCAGCATGAAAACAGCAGACCTGCATCAAATATGTAACTGTTTGGGATTTAAATACTTTTCTGTCCTCGATTCATCAGGCCTGGGGCAATTGTACCAACTAAGAGCACTTTCTGAGAGTATTTTCTAGGTTCTAATACACCAAGCAAGCTCAGTCAAGCACAGAAAATGATTTGAGTCCTAAAGAATGACGTATTTGACCCAGGTCTGAAATGTGTGAGTGTAAGTACACTTGTAAGATGGCTGCCGACCGATGCATGCCCATAACAGAGCCAGGTGTGTGCCCACCTGCGTGGCTGTACCCTGCCAGACAGTAGGGTGGTGGTGGTGGCGGGTGAGGGGGGGGGGGGGGGGGTCTGGGGAGAGGACGGAGACCTTGCCATGGCGACAGTGCTACCATGGCAACAGCATGTGTCACTGTGCCAGTGATACCGACCTGAAAGTGCTACGAGGCCCCAGTGGCGCACAGTGGTGACAGCGCTGCCATGGCAACAGCATTCCAGGGTGGCACGTGGTACCATGGTAACAGCACTACAATGACAAGAGCTCACCGTGGTGACGGTACAACGGCGGGCGGCACCGCCACGGTGACATCGCACTACGGCTTCAGTGCCGTCATGGCGACGGTGTGACGGCAGCCCCACAGCAAGCGGGCTCGGTCACTGAGAGGATACTGCCCTTTTCCTTTTTCATTTCATATTTTATATACTACAGTATACTGTAGGGCAGGGGTCGGCAACCCTGGTCCTGGAGAGCCGCAGGGTGTGCTGACTTTCGTCTCCACCTTAAAATAAGCAACTGATTCAGACCCAAGAAACCAGGTGAGGTGAGTTAACTGTGCAATCAACGGCTTTCACTGATCAATTAATGCCAAGTAACAACGAAAGCCTGCACACCCTGCGGCTCTCCAGGACCAGGGTTGACGACCCCTGCTGTAGGGTTACTATTGTCCATTGAAATCATATACATTGCAATATATTGTAAAGGTGTTGTATTTTTGGAAAATACAATACATACTATATACATATATGAAAAAAAAGATATTTTCGCACCATTCTCTGTAAACTCTGCAGACTGTTGTGCGTGACAATCCAAGGAGATCAGCAGTTTTTGAGATGCTCAAACCACCCTGCCTGGCACCAACAATCATTGCATGGTCAAAGTCACTTAGATCACATTTTTTCCCCAGTCTGACGTTTTGTCTGAACAACAGCTGAACCTCTTGACCTTGTCTACATGCTTTCATGCATTCAGTTGCTGCCACATGATTGGCTGATTGCATTAACAAGCTGGAGTACAGGTCTACCTAATAAAGTGCTCAGTGAGTGTCTATTGCAGAATATGAAAACAGAAACCGTTTGGACAATTGTCAATATATTATCATGTGTTGCAATATCTCTTTTGATAACATATTGCATTTCAGCATACTGCAGTATACATAATTTCCATGAGGGCAGTATTATTACAAGGGTCAAGCATGAAAGCAAGAATGTGATGATATTTGCCAGTATTCATTTTCATTAATTGTCAGATTGACATTAAAACTGTTAAATGAACATTGGGAACATTCATATGTTTGCCATTTCAAAGAAGGGCATCTTAAATATCATTATCACAGAATTTAGCGGTAAATATATGTTCTTTTTTGATAGTTCCTTGTTCAGTGTTCATGACCTTCTGGCAATGCTCACGCTGATGTGGATGTTGTGAGGAATATTTCAGCGTAATTGCAGCTCAGAAGACAAAACTCGTCCGTAGGGCATTTTATTTGAGGATCTGCTGTGTTTGTTCATTTTAATTATAATGTTTGCATTGTGTCATTTTTTCATCAATCACATAATTTCCACAAGCATTTCATTTCAAATCTCACCTGCACTTTTGATTGCTCTGGTCTCCTATAGTTTGTGTGCGTATGTGCATGCATGCATGCTTGTGAACGTACATGTTTCACGTGTGTGTGTGTGTGCGTGCCATACTGTATGTGTACATTGAATGTGTGTATGAGCAT
Source organism: Conger conger (assembly GCF_963514075.1). Lineage (NCBI taxonomy): Eukaryota > Metazoa > Chordata > Actinopteri > Anguilliformes > Congridae > Conger > Conger conger. The sequence goes on from NC_083767.1 coordinate 7,277,725, forward strand.
GTTTCATGCGTGTGTGCATGTATGCGTGTGTGCGTATGGGTGTGCATGTGTGCATGCCATATTGCATCTGCTTGTTTGTGAGTGCATGTGTGTGCCGTACTGTATGCTTGTGTACGTTTGTGAGTATTTGCGCCATATTGTATGTGTGTGTTTGTGAAGGCATGTGTATGGGGCATACTGTATTTGTGTGTCTTTGTGTATGCATGTATGTGTACTGTACTGTATTTGTCTGTATGCATGTGTGTGTGTGTGTGTGTATGTTTGTGTGCTGTACTGTATGTGTGTGTGTCTGTGTGTATGTGTATGTTTGCGTGTGCGTACGTATGTGTGTGTAGGTTTGCGTGTGTGTGTATGTGTAGATATATATATGTGTGTGTGCATGTGTATGTTTGCATGAGTGTATGTATGTGTGTGCACGCATACACACACAGAAAGGCACAATTACAGATGAACTCTCAGGAGAGTAATGATTGTAATCCTGCGTGTGTTTTATTGACCTCCCCGATGCGACAGGCAATCAGGACACACATCCTGCAATCAGCTGCCTCAGAAACTACGATTCCCATGTGTCACACACCGAGACCGTCTAGCGCTACTTAAGTACACTTAAAATAATCATAAATCCGCAGTTCCTTTACTCCACACAGGATGCAACTTCCCAGGACCAAACCAGCCATCTGTCAGCCACAGTCTCACTGCGTAAAAACGTCTGGATAATCAACTCGCATTCGCTTTAGAGCACATACTCAGTGCAGGTGTCACACGCACACACACCCGCACAGACACCCGCTCGAACGCTCCACTGGCTCTGCATAACCTGCCCGCAGCGCAGATCTGCTGCAAGGCACATACAGAAAATAAAACACACTCAAATGTGTTCATTTACCGCTCAGCGTTATATTAGCCACCCCAGTGTCTGACAGGGGCACTATGTGCTCTCTTAAATACTCTACAAGAGTTAATTTTACACTGAGCGTCTTGCTGCGCTGTTTCAGTGATTGCTTGCATTTTAATTTTGGCAATCTAAATGACTCAAAACTCAATATGAACACGACTGTATGAAGAATACCCACTTGAGAAAGGCATATTTACAGTACTGTGTGTACAAAAAGTGGAGAATAAACATAAGTCCCATTTCATGATAATGCCAATAAAATGAATAATTCTGTTGTTCTCATTTGCACCAAACAGAAACATTTGAAGTGCACAATGCAGCACACGACAGCAGAGGAGTGAAATCTCAGACGATACGAGACTCAAAGCCGGCAGAGTATCTAACCGTACTTCAGAGAGGGAGTCACTGCATTGTTTTGTCTCAGCACAAATCTTCTGGGGTTAGAAACTAGGAACATAAATAACAACAAGCATGCAGGGACACCACGGAGACCACGCAAGTGTACTTTATATGTTTGTGTAAAAGGGATGCCATTTCGTCTCTGAAGTTTTATTCCTCTGTTGGGACTACAGAAATGGTCCCTGAAGCACAGTCCCTTGTCAGTATTTGTTGTACGAACCACAAACAACCACACAACCGTAAATCCCTTTGAGGACCGGATCTACAAATAGGGCTGGAGACTTTGTTTATTTATTTATATATTTATTTATTTTGTCAGAGCGGGATATTACACAGCCGTTCGTCTGGAAATGACGACAGCAGAAACGCTACAATTACGGGAGTTCTGTAGCCCGTCCGTTCCGTCTATCGCCGGGCCCACACTCTGCTCCTGTGTAAATTACGCTCCCCTTGCCTTTTTATGATATCACCCATATCCAATTATAATTTCCCAGACAGGGGGAAAAGCAGACCTCTTTCATGGTTGAAGTGGAAAAAGTCGGGGGAAAGCCAGCAGCGTAGAATTCTTTTTTGTCTCTTTTTTTTTTTTTTCACCCCTCGCCTCTCCCCCTCCCTCAGCCCCTCTAACAATATGAAAACAGGAGGAAGAAGCTGTTTCTGGCCGCACGTCAACAGGACGCCGCGGTCCGTGGCGTTCCCCCGCCAGACGGAGGCTCGCTCCAGTCCGGTCTCGGCGAGGAACAAGTGCACGGAGGATAACGCCGCACTTCAAGCGAAGATAAAGCTCGCTTTTTCTCTCTCTCCGTTCCTCTCTCCCCCTCATGCCCTGACAATTCCCCCTCTCTTGTCTTTATCAGCTGTTTTATTCGTCCCTTTTATCCTGAGTTCCCGGTTATTTTTGTCAGCGTGAGACTCCAGGTATATTACAGCGGTGTAAAATATCACAGACTACATTACCCAGCCGTTTCTCACGGGCTTGAGAAATCACTCCAGCGAGCAAAGATAAAATAAAACTCAGCATACAGACTCGCTGAGGTGACATTACCAATAATAATAATAATACTACATATTATTATTATTATTATTATTGTGGATCTAATCCCCAGATATTTGTCATGTGTCAGATGGAAGAAGATCAGTATCTCTCTCTCTCTGCAAAGCACTAAAGTACAAATAATCATATCCATAAACGAGGGAATGCATCTGTATTATTATTATTGACCATCTCTCCACTGTAAAGTGTGCATCTGTATTATTATTATTGACCATCTCTCCACTGTAAAGTGTGCATCTGTATTATTATTGAGCAGCTCTCCAGTGTGCAGTGGGAGTGGTGTAAATACAGGCCGTTTAGTGTAACCGGTCTGGTTTACGCACTGCCTCCGGTCACGCTGGCCCCAGAGTGCGTTACAGAGAGACGGACGTTCAGGACAGACGTCCGGGGGCCGGGTCCGCAGTGTCGGATCAGCGCTCGGACTCCTGGGAACCTCATTGACGTGTTAAACTGCGGCGGGACCGCCCCTGACTCGGGCCGTCCCTAACCGCGCCTCTGTAAGTTGCTTACTCAACAGAGCTCATTACGACGCTCCGTAAATCGCGCTGCGCGGGAAAAGGTCACGCCGCCGCTCCTGGCGTTCCCGGCGTCTCCGCGGCCCGCTCCTCGTGGCGGCCGCATCGTCGCGAGGCTCTCTGCAAACGGCCGCCGAGACACGCGGGAGAGCCGGAACGCCGGAGCGGGAGAGCCGAAACGCCGGAGCGGGAGAGCTGGAACGCCGGAGCGCCCCGCCCGCTTCCCCGCCTCGTTCCCCGGGCCGCTCCCGCCCGGGCGGGCTTCCCTGTCACGCCGTGTTCCCATAAATTCACGTCGGCCAATGGGAGCCCGTCCCCCCCGACGGCAGAACCCTAAAAGCTTTTACATATACAGACACACAAGGATGAGTTAGGGCTTGTCAGAAAAACGTCAAATAAAGCTGACAGATATTTTCTCCCAAAGCCGGGAATCATGTAAATCAGATCCACTGGCCATTCTTTCTATTCCCAGTTAGTTGTCCGTTTCCTACCGGCTGTCTCCGGAATATGATTTGGACAATTGGCTGAGAGTGTGGGGGGAATGGGAGATTGATGTTTATTTAAAACGCTTCGCCCCACTGCTTTCCCACATATCTCAGGAACAGGCCCCGCGCGTCTAAAAAGGCCACACTTCAAACATTAGTTTCCTGGTGCTGAACGTGGTAAAATTTAATACCTGATTTAGTGAGGAAATAGGTGTCTGAGCAGACTTCATTTAGCTAACCTGCATCTTAAGGGTCACTCAGCAACGGAGAGCCAATCCAGCACACCACCTTTGTGAATTTACAGTACAGTACAGAAATATCTTTTTTCCCTATTTGTGTGTGGTTTTTACTCTAGCACATACAGTCATTGAGCACTTTATTTGGTATTTATTAGACCTATTTTTTTGTCTTCTGCTGCTGTAGGCTACCCACTCAGAGGTTTGACACGTTGTGTGTTCAGAGGTGCACTTCTGCATACCACTGTAATGTGTGGTTATTTGCGTTACTGTCACCTTCCTGTCAGCTTCAACCAGTCTGGCCCTTCTCCTCTGACCTCTCTCACTAATAAAGTGCTCAGTGTGTGTATATAATTGTTTGATAAAGAGAACTCGTTCAGCCCATAAGGGACGTGGATGAGAGGCTTAAGTCAGCCGGGAGTGGGTGACAGTTATGAGAGAGTGTGTGTGTGTGTGTGTGTGTGTGTGTGTGTGTGTGTCGGTGGTTTACATACAGAGAAGCGTGTGTGTGTGTGTGTACTGTGCATGCATCTGTGTGTGTGTGTGTATGTAGGTATGTGCATGTGTACATGTTTCTACCCACCATCATGTGTATAAATGCAAGGTGTGAGTTTATGTTTGCAAGTGTGCATGTGCATATTTCTTTATGTGTGAGTATTTGTATATGCACACAGTATGTTTGTGTGTGTGTATTTGTATATGCGTACAGCACGTGTGTGTGTTTGTATATGCGTACAGCGTGTGTGTGTGTGTTTGTATATGCCTACAGCGTGTGTGTGTGTGTGTGTGTTTGTATATGCCTACAGCGTGTGTGTGTGTGTGTGTTTGTATACTGTGTGCGCATGCATGAATGTGAATGTATGCACCTCCAGCGAGCTCAGCTGAGTGGTGTGTGTAAATGCAGTCACCCCTCGGTTGTCATCAGTGTGCATATTCTCACAGACCATCCATTTAGCAGACGCTTCCGCACCCCGCCTGTCTGAAACAAATGACCCACAATGCATCTCTCCCCCTCAAACATCCATCCTCACGTCAGGAACCCCCTCTCAAAGGGCAATCTGCTGAAGGGCTCAACTTGGAAATAAGTGCGAGTTTAAATTATTTAAAAAACAGCACGCCAATAAATATCCGAGCAGAGGTTAATTTATAAGGGGAACCCAGTCGCAATTACCCGCTCGCCCCAGCTCCCATGCCCCGGGGGCAGCAGTCGGAAATGTCACGCGGAGAAAGCGCTTTTCAACAATCAGCGCCCCAACAAATAACTGGCATCTTAACTAGCTGTCTTAATATGATCCGGGGCCTACCCATCCGTTGTCAGAGAGACTGACTCCTCCACCTCCAGTACAATGCGCTAAATATTTTCTTCTGTAGGAGGGAAGACTACTCAGAAAACAATCTGTCATTTTTAATTTCGCACACCACGCCGGCTGCGGGTAGGACGGGACCTCCAGCTCCTGTCCCCTCGGTGTTATTGACGAGTTTGCGAATGACGTGAGTGTTCAAAGCTGCCAGTTCATTAGTAAAGCCTAATAGGGTTGATTCGGGCGCCGGGCTGACAGTCGAAGCAGACGTGGAGGAATTCCACCTCCACGGCCTGCGCATCTCCGGCCCCCCCCCCCGTTATTTATTCATATTTAATTTGCATATTGACACGTACACGGTGAGGAAGGGCAGAGGGAGGGGAAAGCAACTTTAGCGCCGGGAAAATATTTCAGGGGCTCACCGCCATTTACCGGAATGCGTGTTCCATTCTGTCAGCCCAGTTTTGGCGGCGAGGGCTTGGAGAGTCGACTCGGCGAGCTA
>NC_083767.1:7288111-7303111 GCF_963514075.1 Conger conger
ATGAAGCCTTCTGCTTCCCGCGGTCGAGCTTTTGGGGGCCGCGCGGTCGGCCGGGGTCGAGAGGCGCGGGGGTCCCCCCGCTCGACCCGCCCCCTTCCGCTGAATCAGATTAATTATGTTATCAAAACAAGCCGGTGGCGGCGGCGCCTAATTGTGGTAATTGTGGTTAAAAAGGCATTATCTTCAATTGAACCCGCTCGCCTTGTTGCCTCGTTTGCCAGTTGCAAATGAGTCGCTAAACGCCGATGCGGAAACGCTGCCCCTCTTATCCAGTTATAAATCATCATACTTCAGCGAGCCGCCGCTGCCGCCTCGTAAATCTACCGGCACAGGAAAACGGCTCGAGTTCACCTTCTCATTTAGGGCGGAATCGTCTGAAAGACGCGGTGGAAAACCTTGTCGTTATTGGCACATTCGGACCAATGCTCCCTGAGAGATGGGGATACTGTGCTGTAGGAGGTGCAGTTATTTGGGATTAGATTAAACTGAGGCCCTGACGCACTGTGGCCATTAACAGTCCCATGGCTCTTAGAGCAGAGATTAAGTGAGTTCCCAGGTGTTCTGGGGGAAAAAGTTCAATCTGTCTTTCTCAATCAGGCCACCTAATCACCCTCCGTTTAATTGGTTTAATAATCCCTCAGAGTGAGCGTCTCCTCACACTGATGTGTACTACAGTTACTGCACTATAACTGACTGAACTAATCTTTCCTAAACTTAGTGATCAGTGACTATTCACACTGACCCTCCCAAACTTACTGACCCAATACCCCACTTACACAGGTCCTGTGCCTAACAACACTGTTTTGCCATGACTATATTGACAATATACCCCAACCTCTCCTGCCTCATTGCTTTATTATTGATGGGTTGTTGTGATGTAGTAGCCAATATTCATATATTTTTTAAATTTACAATAAAAAAAATAAAAAAACAGTTTTGCTCCAAAATGACCAGGTGACCCCATCCCGAGATCATGTGACCTCACACGGGGTCGTGCCCCACATTTTGGGAACCCCTGGATTACGGGCCCGCTGCTTCTCAGACCACCGCTCCCAGCAGCTCAGAACAGCTTCCGTTCAACTGGCTGAATCTCACCGAGCTGTCCCCGGGAGATAACTCGGCGAGAAAGCACTTCGTTCAGTCATGACTGCTTCCGTTGTCAGATAGCATTATTTCAGCTCCTGGCAGACATTTTAGGGTTTGGGAGAGGTACGCTTTCCAAAGATAGCTGTCAGTAAACCGGGTGTTTTTATTTTAAAAAGTGAGTCCGGTAAAACGGCTTCGCACAACAGACCCGGCTCCCGCCGCAAAGATCCGCTGCTTGGGCAGGAAGTCATCAGTCTTGCAGGATTGGCGGAGTCGGACGTGTCCTGCTTTGACACTGCTACGTCTCGTTTAAACAATAGCTCACGCTCTGAGCGCGGAACAGGAAATCGATGTGACGCGGATACCGGTGATTAATGAAGATTTCACTTCTGGGTAACTTCAGCGGCGTACCTCAAACCACTCTAAATCGTGCTCGGGGGGCTGTGCGGTGGATACAGCCCGATGCGGCCGTGAAAAATAATGTTAAATATCCCAGAGAAATCCTAAAGGTTTTAGTGAGAACAAACTGCGAATATATTTCACCGAGGCCTCTGTCAAAAGCTCACGGAAAAACCTCCCTAGCAGTTTCCTCTGCCGTACAAAATCCTGTTCTGTGGAAAATACTCGAATCTACTTTTAGAGCAGGGGTGTCCAATCAGAGGGTGTAGTCCAGCACTACCACACCCCATAAATGCTAGAACCTACACCCACACCGGCCCTTTTTCCGATAAGATTGAACATCCATACCCTACATCTGTGTTGCTGGCTGCCAAACCAATAAACAGTAATCTTCAATAAACAATAAGTGCCTGACAAATAATTCGTTCTTTCCATTCTCTGAGTTCACCATACCTTGGGAGTAAAGGGATGTAGAATCAGTGTGTTGTGAAGGATAAGGGGCGTGATGATGGCATACGCATCAAGTCCATGCGTCCTGTCAGCCCTGTGTTTATTTTCTCCGCCTCGCTTAATCAAATCAGTTTTGCCACCATTAATCTCGAACAAATATTACATTTCCTTTTCCCCGCGAACAAACGCAGTTCAGTGTGAATAAATTAACATGCTCATGGTGCTGGGGGGTGTTGTCAGACAGTACTGATATGTCACAGAAACCTGCCCCCCCCACACCCCCACTTTCCCCCCCACACCCCCACACCCCCACTTCCCCCCCCCCCCCCACTCCAGGTTTGTATATCCTGGAGAGGACCAGGTTTCTCTCTCCCCCTCCCAATTAATCAAAGTCAGATCTGCCTCAGTTGTTGCAGATCTTTTTTTTTTTTTTTGCGGACTCTCTCTGTCTCGCGTCTCTCTGTCGTCTGTCTCCACATCGCCATGGCGAGCAGACGCGTCGCTCCGAGCGCCCGGAGAAAGGCCGTCGCCGCGGCGACTCCGCGCAGAATTATCTCCGCGGGAGGAAAGCCGCGTCTCGGCTGAAACGATTCGGGGCGGCAATTTTTCACACTCCCTGGATCTGACTAAAAAAGATCAAAAACAGCAGATCGGGCTTCAAAAGTCAGAGAAAAAGTGGAAGAAGAAGAAGAAGGAGGAAGAGGAGAATGAGGAGGAAGAAGAGGAGGAGGAGGAGGATGAAGAGGAGTCTTTTTTCCTCCTCTGTTTGGCAGCGCATTCCCTTCCTCCCCCTCTTGGTCCGCTCCCCTCCTCAGGTTAGCTCCGCTTAGACGGGTTTCCCATGATGCACCTCAGCAGACTCACTGGGGCGGTGCGGAGATGAAACCCAGGGCGGCGGACGCTGGCCCTTTAAGACGGGGCGCCGAGGCCACGGAGAGTCGGTTCAAACAACTTCCTCTTTACAGATCCACAACATTAGCGCAGACATCATTAGCAGCCAAAAAAAAGTCCACTCTTTAGTGCCTGATTAAAGGGAAAAGATAAAGAGGAATTTTAATGAAATATTCAGGACTAATTTAAAGTGTGTCCCACAATTTAACCAGCGTATTTTATTTATTTATTTATTTTTTGGTTTCAGGCAGGGGTAATAAATATGCATCACATTCACTTTTTTTTTCAAAAGCAGTGACACACAAAAGCAGTGATAAACAAGCGATGAACTTGATTTTCCGTGGATCAGAATTCCAGGATCATACAAACATCTCTGGCCCTAAAACTTCAAGCTGCTTCAGCGTTGCGGGGGCCATTTTGTGAGTTCAAATGAGCCGGGGAAGCCCAATCCTACCCCTCAGCCCTCCGGCTGGCGACTAGCTGAGTGACTGACTGACTGACTAGCTCGCTGGCTTGCTTGCTTGCTGACTGGCTGGCTGGCTGGCTGGCTGTTTGTAATTGCATCATTGCCCATCAAACTCAACAGCCTGATCACACGTACGCTGGAGATGTGGAATATGTAGCCTGCTGAGAGGGACGAACCCTGTTTACCTGCTGAAACACGGGATAATTACGCGCCCACTCCATGGAGAGCGTAGCGCGGCTACACGGACCTGTCACAGCAACACGCCAGGAAGGGGAGATCACCACGGCTACGAAGACTCGTGCGGCCAATTGATCTATATGTTTGTGTCAGGTGACACGATTTCATGCTACGCACGGCATGCTGGGTTTTCCACAGGAAAAAAACACACGAAAACAAAGCCCTCAGGTACACAAGGATCTTGGTTACATAAAAGCTGACAAATTTTCACAAATTGCCGATGGCGGTCTAAACACGATGCGGTTCCCTCTGCTGAGGGGAACGTTGATGTTGTTTTGTTTTGTTTTTTTTTCAAAAGGAGGGCTACCTTCAGAGAAGAGAAGCTAGCAGGAGTGGTTCCAGGGACTTTGGGCCCCAGTGATGGGACCCCATAATTTGGGACTGTCTAACAGACTGGGGGGGTTGGGTGATGTATGTACACAACAGTTTGCGGGGGGGGGGGGGTATCCTTAACAATCCTTAACAGCACTCTTCATTAAAAATATGTATTTGCATGCGTGTATTTCACGTGTTACCTGGGTTTTTGCACAGTTTGTATCTCTGTGGGCCCGCAAAGCAAACTAAACCGGCACCATTTAGACTGCAGACACAAAGGTAGATAAAATTTTAGGTCAGGGAAATGGCTGCGCTAATTAAGTAATTAAGTAAACAATTAATTAAGTAAACCTGAAATCCAGAAACGGACCAGATATGGTCTTGGTACACGGCTATAGGGAGGAGATTTCCCCCAGATATACCTTAGGTTACACCCCAGCTCCACCCCCCCCCCCCCACACTCAACAGCTACCAAACGGCTCACAATTAACCCAGTTCTTTTTACAAGTAAACTTAAAAATAAATGAAGTTATTCCCCCATTTTCCAGCGGAAGGCAGAGCCGAGGACCCGAAGTCCAGAACAATGGGGACGGCTCCGCGGCTCTGACCTTCTCTGGGTGCGGGAGTCGTGTAAAACAGCGTCTGACCTTTAAAGAACGATATGCTAATAAATAGCTGTGGCGACGAGACGCTCTCCATACAAAGGAATGTCGGGGAGGAGACCGGAGTTTTAATCAGGTTGTGTTTTATCGGGGGGAGTCAGGAGTCACATAATTGATCCCAAAAGGAAAAGGCCTCACCTATGCCTCAGGTGAGCTCTTCTGGTACGGGGGGCTGCCGTAGGAGCCATTTTAACACCAACCTCCCAAAGAGGAGAGGGGGGGGGGGGGTTTCAGGGAGGGGGTTGGTGGGGATCTTCTCGTTCCTGAGAGCGGATTCCGGTTCCCGAGCTCGGCGCGATCTAGCCGTGTTCCGTACCTTGTGGCGCGTGCTGTTTCCGAATTAACAGCGTGTTAATTTGTTAATTATTGTTTGCCCCCCTCCCCGAGAGCAAATACAATCTGTCACATCGCATGGTCTTCATCGCCGCATTCCGTCACGACGCTCGCAGTTTTCCCCCTGCATCTAATGGCTTACATAAACAGATTGGAATTCAACAACTAATTGTCACTAATTACAACGTGGTAGTATTAGTGGCAGCTTAACCTTTTAGGGGAAAGGAATGCCAACGCAAATTAGCACAAACTATGCAGAGTGCACTTTAAGAGAGAAGGCTAAACGGAGGGAGAAGGCTAACGATGCTCATTACTGCACTAACTACAGTAAGAAAACAATACATTCATTTCCTATGGCTGAAATACATAAAACCAAAGGTGAAGTTTGTTTTATAGACATCGTCTATACGCTACACAAGCTGCACTTTTTAACACAGGCGTAGGCGTTCTCTCAGCGAACTGCGTGGCAAGGTTTTGAGGCCTGATGTGAATGATAGGTACAGGCCTACAGAGTCATTACTGACTCAACTGGGGGCTTCAACAAAGCCAGACAAACCAAGGCCCCTTGTGCCAAATAGTGCCACTTGCACCCCGCCCCCCCCCAAAGACCTTCGCACCATTGAAAAACAATACCGCTGTCTAACTGGTTCCTCAACACAGCGTTTCTGTTGGTCCAGGTGTCTGACAGTTTCCCCATTTCTCCTAATCATTGCAAAGTCCCCGAAAAAAAAAAAAAAGAACAAAAGAAAAAAAGAAAAAAAAGATTATTCCTAAAACAATTAGCCCTCTATTTCTGCTTTAGAGTGCAGCCATTGATTCCACCATAAACAAGAGATTTATGAGAATTGATCCAATTGCTTTCCCAGCAGTTATGCCCGGAGACTTCTCTTTGTGTCTACATGGTAAATACTGTACATGTGTCTCAACAAGAAAAATGGTCATTCAAAGGCACACCCCGGCAGTTCATTAAGAATACAAAGCAGGAGACCTTGGTATTGATATCTTACACGGGCAGCATATTAATACACAGCCGCAGTTCTGCAGCTGATGAGCTGCCACTGATATGCTTCCTTTTATTTCAGTCACATGAATCATATTCATATTCTGTGAGGTTTTGTTTTACTCAGAGCGAACCCCTGAAACCAAATCTCAGTCTCTATTGTGGTTTAGGCTACAGAGATTATGTCGCTCAGTTGAATAAACATGGCAAATTGAGGACAAGCATTTGTTAATATGAACAACCACACGACTTCAGCAGTGGCAGTTTAAACACTCATTCCTTTAAACTACTTCTTAAACATTCCATCGCCATAGATACACATCAACCGACTCCACTGCTAATGTGCAGCCCACCAAGGTGATGTATGGCGGCCATTTTGTGTTAGATGATCCCCAGACATCAGCTGAGATTTATTTAATTACACCTGAACTATATGAAACTGTGGAACGATTTAATGGTGAGACCAGGGGAACCAGGAGATTGAAGCAAAGCCTTACACTTTAAAAGAGGTGTAATAAGATCTTTAATGACCAAAGTGCACCAGGACTTTGATTTAGCATTTAATATCTAATATGTAAAAACGTATACATTGGTGTCCACATCTGTGCTGGGGGAATGGTTTAATATTCAGTCCAGAGGAAAGACTGCCCCCTACTGGTTGACCAATGCCACTTCCAGAGGCAACATTTATGCAATCAACTCATACTCACAAATACTGTATTCTCAGCTGACCACAGACACTCCATACACACACCTGACCCACAAAAGCACATGCAGACTCTAACCAGAACCACACCTGAGACTCACACCACTGAATCACACCTGAATCACACTAAAACACTCCTGAATCACACTGAAACACACCTGAATCGCACTGAAACACACCTGAGACTCACACCACTGAATCACACTAAAACACACCAGGATCGCACTGAAACACACCTGATCTTCACATCAGTCTAGTCCCAGACTTGACTAGGTACCTGACCCACACCATGACACACCTGACCCATGAGTAACACACACTTTTCCCACACACACCTATACCCAATAGATACTGGCAATAGATTCAGTTCCATGTCTGATGTGCTCTGGCCTTCACCTGAGGCCAATGCTACACCTGAAAAAGGTCCCAGTCACACCTGGCTCTTGCCTCAGCCACACCTGAAGAACACCTGCAGGACCGCAGCAGCACTGCAGCCAACCCCTGAGTCCTTTTAAAGCTCGGAAGAGACTTCACAGCAAATCAAAGCAAATAACATGCTTCACAGGATCGACGAGGACCTAACAAACCCGACGGAATTAATTTAACTTCCGGACCAGTGCACTCGGTAATTGTTATTTCATCTGAAGTAAGTTTCAGCTACATAATGTATAGTATGTACACATTTCACTGGGATATAACAGGAATATAATCAGCTTTCAAGATTTAATACAAAGAAAGGTCCTCTTCTGTGAGACGGAGACAGAGCGTTTTTAAACCCAGCTCTGTAATTAAAGCAGATATGGCGGGGAGCACGCTGCTATGCGACGTGACATGTTTTGTGGCTTAACCAGGGCGGCTCGGTGTTATCGGCCGAACCGACGGTGATCGAATGGATCTCCTCGACCGCGATGGTCCTGCTAATACACTTTTCATTACACCAGTAAAGAAGTTCACATTTCTCACATTATTCCCTCTCTCTTTGAATTCTGATCCTTTACTTTGGTGTCAAATTCAAAGTCTTTATGAAATCTACCACCACCCCCCCCACCCCACCCCCCCCCCCCCCCCCACCTCCCCAACCTCGCCCCCACTCCCGAGAATTTCAAATATGCTCATCATTCTAGATCATCCGGCAGAATCTTATTCAGCGGTGCTTAATTGTTCGATATGAAATCAATGCGTCCGAGGTGATTTGAATCATTTACTCAAATGAGTAAGCGCAATTGACTTCACCTTCTCCCCCAGATCTAATGCCGTAGCCGACACCGGATTGGCTCGCCGCTGCCATTCCGCCAACCGAGGTCACCATAAGCATCAAACACAGTAATTGGGTAGTTAGCTGCAATTTTCTGCCTTAATTTCCCCTCTGTAGAGTCCGGGCTTAGCATGGCAAATGGCACATTACGCCGGCCAAATCGTCGGGGAAATGTAATAACATCATTTTCGCTGTTTGAAAACTTCCCAGGACAAACAAAGAAGGGTTTCCGCACGAGTCACTTTTGTTTTTGAGCTGGACATGGTGGATGCGTACCCCAAAACTGCAAAATACACCGAAATATACATTGAATCCATACATGTATATTGTTGTATACATTGAATCCATACATGTATATTGTTGTATACATTGGATCCACACATGGTAAATGTACATGTATATTGTTGTATACATTGGATCCATACATGGTAAATGTACATGTATATTGTTATATACATTGGATCCATACATGGTAAATGTACAAGTATATTGTTGTATACATTGGATCCATACATGGTAAATGTACATGTATATTGTTGTATACGTTGAATCCATACATGGTAAATGTACATGTATATTGTTGTATACATTGGATCCACACATGGTAAATGTACATGTATATTGTTGCATACATTGGATCCATACATGGTAAATGTACATGTATATTGTTGTATACATTGGATCCATACATGGTAAATGTACATGTATATTGTTGTATACATTGAATCCATACATGGTAAATGTACATGTATATTGTTGTATACATTGGATCCATACATGGTAAATGTACATGTATATTGTTGTATACATTGGATCCATACATGGTAAATGTACATGTATATTGTTGTATACATTGGATCCATACATGGTAAATGTACATGTATATTGTTGTATACATTGAATCCATACATGGTAAATGTACATGTATATTGTTGTATACATTGAATCCATACATGGTAAATGTACATGTATATTGTTGTATACATTGGATCCATACATGGTAAATGTACATGTATATTGTTGTATACATTGGATCCATACATGGTAAATGTACATGTATATTGTTGTATACATTGAATCCATACATGGTAAATGTACATGTATATTGTTGTATACATTGGATCCACACATGGTAAATGTACATGTATATTGTTGTATACATTGGATCCACACATGGTAAATGTGTATATTGTTGTTGGACTGGGCCGGTGTGGGTTTATTGCATTCACTCCTTTTTTCACGGTGCAATTTTCGATGACTATGGTAGCAGGATATATCGTTTCAAAGCATTAAACTTGCGGTTCTATCACGATAACCCATTTTAAGAAGCCATTGCTTTAGTGACAACAGTTCCTTACACAAAATGGAGCACATTATTTCACCTGGACGGATTACACATACACACACACACACACAAACACACACACAGACATACACACACACACACACAAACACACACACAGACATACACACACACACACACACAAACACACACACAGACATACACAGACACAGAAACACAAAGGCTTCACACACACACACACACACACACACACACACACACACACACAGACATACACACACACACATACACACACAGACACACACGCACACACACATACATACACACACACAGACACACACACACAGACAGGCACACAGACACACACACACACACACACACACAGACATACACACACACAGACACACACACACACACATACACACACAGACAGGCACACACACACACACACACACACACACACACAGACATACACACACACAGACACACACACACAGACATACACACACACAGACACACACACACAGACAGGCACACAGACACACAAAGGCTTCATAACACAGAGGCACATCATGTGGAAAATGAAGCCTTTATTCACAACCTAATGATCCCCCTTAGAAAGTGAGAGGACTGTTTTTGAAAACGTTATTTAAAATAATACATTAAGCCCCATCGACTTGAGACACGATTTTCCGCTAACATAAATTTGATTTTATAACATCTTGAAGAAAATTATTTAAATATATATATACTTTTTTCAATTTTGTAATTACTCCAATGCACTACATCAAAAGAGAAGTAATAACAGTTAAAATGTATTCTATTCATACCAGTCATTTCATAAAGTCAGTCTCCCAGCTTAATGTGTGTTTCATTAATTATTTATAATACATTGATGATGTGGTAATGACAATGCCATTGTTTTTAGATTCAGGGCCTTCATTATCGCAGCTCCAGGCTGTGGATTATCAAGGGCAAACAGAAGATAATTAACAGCAGGGAGGAGAGTGGCAGGCCAGGCCAGCCTCTGTCTGGGATTCAGACGCAGGGTTCACTTAATGCAGCCCTCCTCTCTCTTTTTTTTTTTAGCTTATTGCGAGGAGTCAAACAGCATAATTAGTGAGATCTCCCATAAGGTGGAATGCAATTCATTTCTCTCCACAACCCCCGCCCCCCCCCACCCCCTACCCCTTCCACTACCTCCACCACCCCCCCCCCCCATTTCGAGTGTCTATTAATATTGCACGTTTGGAGAAGGGATCTGATGTCCTCTACTGCCATTCCACATCGCTTCAGCTCGGCTGAAAGCGGAGGCAAGCAGAGAGCCCACCGAACACGTCATTTTAAATCACATGCAAATGACTTTCACCCACACGAGATGCCTTGCATATTCCAATCAATACAATATGCTAACGCTGTTTAGCGCACAATGTTTTTTTTTTTTTGGGGGGGGGTAAAAAAAAAAGAAATTAAATAAAACAAATTGTATTTTATGGTGTGCCGCACGGTGCAGCACGGGCTAAGGAAATTACTTCATGAATACCAATTATTGTTTGTACAAAGAAAATCTCACAGTGTTGCGGCAAAAGGTAATTGACAAAAAAAAAAATATATATATATATATAAAAATTCCTGGGTGACATTTCAGTCCTGGACACGTTGGCGGCGAGGCCTGTTAGCAGCCATATGCATCGCGGTGACAGGGTGACACGTCCTCCTCCCGTGGATTCCACACTCACACACCGTTAATGACACTGTGGCGATCTGACAGAACTTCACAATCCCCTCTCCACCGACGGGCTGGCGGAGAGAGAGCGAGAGAGAGAGAGAGAGAGAGGGGGAAAGCTAACTACGGAGAGAGCTCAAAGTTCTGTATCATAGAGGAGACAGCCGCTAGCCTACATAATGAAGAGCCGTTCTGCTGTCTCAGCGGCTGGAGGGGAGTTTAATTTCTCTTTCTCCCCCCTCCCGGAAAGACGGCACGCGTCAGCGTGCGTGGGGGTGTTTGGGGCCTGAACATGTGACACGCGTGGAGGTGCATATGCAGATTTCCTCTCGCGTTGTTCGGCGTCTGGTGCGCAGTTATTGGGCGTGTGATCCCGCTCCGGCGTTGTAAAGCGGTACACAGCGAGTGGAGGAGTGACGGGTCGCTCTTACTCAGCTGAAAAGGCTCGCTTCCCGTGCCTCAGTTCCTGGGACGCTCCTGGAGAAAGATAGGGTTGATGTTTTTCACGCAGCTTGCGCTGGGCCACTTATTTTGCACCGCAGCGCCTGAATAAAAGAAAAGATTTTCTTGCTAGCTCGGCTTTTTAAAACCTCTTTTCAACGGACTTTTCCCTGAATTTTTAAATGCTATGCAAGTTTCCTACCTGGTACTTTGATACCTTTTCTTTCTAAAAAATAAAATAAAAATTACGCTACCACGTTCATCTCTGGAAGAATTTGATCATGTAAGGCACATTATCTGGTCACATTTACTCAGTTGATGTTTTTGCAAAAGAAATTAGCCCAGTTTTGGTCATTATTTTTAACTGCATTCCAAGAACTCAGCATTTTTTTCACCTCATGTTAGTAGTATGTAGAAGTCATCTGCTATGATACCGATAAGTATGCAGCACGCCTGAGCGAACAGCTTGGGATGATTTTCACACACAGTATCGGGACAGGACCCATGATATTTCTGGAACACCACATTCATTCTATGAACAATCTGAGGATGGTTCTCATTCCGTTATGTGACAACAAGATGGAAGCGTAGCCTGAACGTTTCTCTTACGTTCCTCAGTGGTTTCTGTCCAGCTGGGTAAACAAACAGGCCTGAGCACAGTCCTCGGGGCTTGGGGTCAGGGGTGAAAGGTCAGCGTTGCCTCTTTTGGAATGACAGGCATGTCGTCCTCCAGTTCATAGCAACAGCAAAGGGGCTTTGTGTTTGGATTCGAGCATTAGTCGTCTCGCTCACTCGTTAAGCAACGTGGTTACACCGTTACTCAGCTCTTAATTGATCAATTAAAGCAGCTGACTGCTCTGTTAATCCACCACACCTGCTTTCTCGCACGGACACGGGCGGCTGAAGCCGATTGGCTGTTTTGTCGAGAGCCAGCAGACCCTGCACCCCTGGAGGAACACCGGTGCTTCATGGGATACCCTGTGAACAGGACTGTAATTAGCCTACTTGATTAGGGTCTCTGTGTTACCTCAGTGGCGATGCACCAAAAACTCTCAATTGGTGCAACCACAGGCTGTCCACCACCACAGGGGAACGGAGAATTGACTGTCACTTGAGCCCAGACCCAGAGTTTGGGAATCTGGGGTGTGTCCACAATACTTGACAAAAGCCTTTATGCACCACATCCCCCAGTACGGAGGGAGTCAAGTGGAGGAAAATAAAAGGAGTTTGTCAAGTATTGGGGTGACCCCCCTGGCAGAGCTGTCCCATGGAGAAGGGGGGCAGAGTTTTTGGACAGTTATTCTTTTATGTCCAGACCTTAGAATTATGAGGTTCTTACTGACATTTTTTGACAAAAATTACTTATATGTTATTACTCTGGCACATAAATATACGTGTAAAGTTTTACACAAATATACGGCTTAAAAGGATGAGAAAATGCGACATTTAAAAGGTTGCATCAGTCAAAGAAGGTACCACTAAGTCAAAAGCACACAGAAGCCAGAGCACAGGCAGAACCTTATGATCCGAGGGTCAGGAAGTTTGGTGGTGGGGGTTTTTATTTTGGGCAGGGGAAGACTGACACCTGGGATGGGGACCGGGAGCCCCCGGGTCTGTGTGCGCGGAGCCGTGTGAAGCTCCAGGCTGCCCGCCCGCCCGCCCGCTCCCCTGGGAGCTTCCTCCGGGCCCTGAGCGCCCCGCTCCAGGGTGTTTCCATCTCAGCCAGTCTGTTTATAGTTAATAAACTCCTGCAGCAGCAGCCGCTCTCAGTCTGGCTTTCGGGGGGGCTCCTCAGAGCCTCGACGCAGCCATTTTGTGTCAAGAGTAGCATCCTCAGTAGCCCCCGCTACGCTAGTTAGTAAACCGCGAGCTAGCATCGCCTTCCTGGCGCAACGCTTCGAACGGGCCGCGCTACTGTGCATTCTCTGCGCTGAAACAGAGCGCGCTCGGTCCGCGAAGGTAACGGCGGCGCGTGGGAGACGCGCGGCGGATCTGAATAGACTGGTAGTCTTGTCGATGTGAAAAGACGCCCTTGGAGAAACAGAAAAAAGAAAAAAAAAAAAAAGAAAAAAGAAAGAAAGATCTGAATTGAATTGAATACCTTTTTATTGCCTTTTCAGGAGCTGGTTTCACACTTCAGGGGCTGCCGCTCTCATAAAAGCGTTTGGCGTGTCACATGTCGCATTTAAGATATTAGCCAGTCAAAGGCCGGTCGCCGTTAAAAGAGAGCCGGAGTAACTGGAGCTTGGATCAAAGGGCTCCGTTTGTGCTCACGCGGCCCTTTGTGAGGCGTGTGTCACACGGAGCGCGTGTGCGTGTGCGTTCGGCTCAGTCACACGTGTTTGCGTGTCTTCCATGCTCACACACACACGTGTTTCAGTGTCTTCGGTACACTTCTATGCACACACACACACACATGCGTGTCTTCTGCAGTAGACAAACATCCAGCGGCCGAAACCAGGCTTCGGTCTGTGAAACTGACTTCCTGATCGTGTTCAGATGTCGCTCACTAGCACCGGTGCAGTTGGCTCCAGAATAGATGCTTCAGCCCCCCGTTTCAATGGTAACAATAATTTGGACAGTATTTTTTTACATTTTTACATCACTGTACCTCACACGCTCAGTGGAGGACCCAGAGTCACACAGACTTCATGCCCATATAAGGCCCTCTTCCCTACTGGGGAGGGATGAAAACCCCACTTCCTTGGTCTCAAAAAAAGCTTTTCACAAGCCCATAGAAAGCCAATGGGTGATGTCACAGACACTTGGTCCATATGTTTTCTCCAGTCTATGACACACACACACACACACACACACACACACAGGTCACCGTAGACGCCGCGGTACTGTATTCTATCTGTCATCCAGAGAACGTGGATAATCGGCTCACTGTAACCTCACAGCAGACTGGGTTCAGTCAACATGGGAAACTGACACAAACAGTTTGATCACTGAATTGTAAGTCAATGTTAAAGACAAATGTTGATTGAATCCAGGCACTCAACTCAGTTAGCTGACTCATCTTGCAGCAATGGCAATGATTGGTGTGTGTGTGTGTTTGAGAGTGTGTGTGTGTGTGTGTGTGTGTGTGTATTTGCGTGGACCTGTGACTGTGAGTGCGTGAGTGCAGTTTGACGACTTAAAATCCATATACCAGCACATGCAACGCCTTTGCTAATACACATTTTTACTAAATACACACATCTAAATGATTTGAGTGTGCATGGGTAAGTGAACGGAGATGGAGCCGAAATGGCAGCCCATCTGTGGCTGAGTGGTACCAAAGGACCTGTTCAATGGAGCCAAAATGGAGGCCCGGTGAGATGAGAATGGGAATGAAAAGTACCAAAGGACCTGTGGCAAGCAGCAGAGAAGAAGAGAAAAACCTCAGTTGAGAGTGGGGAGAAAAACTCAGAGAAAAAGCAGGATTTTTATTAAGGAGTAGGGACAGCATGCATTTTTAAACCCTACTCAATAAAATATCATAGTTACATATTCCTCAGTATTATAATGATATAAATATTTAAATTCAAATGCATTCTGAGCTCTGGATTCATCTTCGGTAAGGCATCAAATCTCAATTTGTGCTTAAGCTTTTTTGTCATGTTTATGTCTGTGCATATGCACGGTGTAATGCACTACTTTAAAGCCTCTTAATATACCCCTGCTATTTTTGCTGAAAAACAAGAGCAGAGAGGCATACGCAATGGGAAACGACACTTTTCTGACG
>NC_083767.1:7308111-7353111 GCF_963514075.1 Conger conger
CCGCCCGCTCTCTTTTTTTAACATTTCCTCAGCTCTGCCTTTAGAACATTCAACTGTCAGACAAAGAAATTAATACCCCAAGTGACTGTATTTTAATTAAGCAATTTCATGCAAATTACAAATTTTAGATTGTCAAATAATATATTGCGCAAAGGAAAAAAAAAAACGGTAGGCTGGCTGATCTGATATGCATGGAGAGGTTTTCTTTCAGGCTCTGTGCATACATGGAAAATGAACAGAAATGCTAATGTCTAATCTATTATGCAAACAGTCAGATACTTACGTAGATATGCATGCTTTTCTTGGCATGGCTAAACACGCCTCTTTAATTGAATGTATTTGGAGCCTGAACTGTGAAGCTATCTTTGTTTTTTTGGGGGTTTTTTCTTTATCATTTTCCTTTAAGAAGGCTGGTGCTTTTTCCTATATAATACATGCAAAGATGGAGGCCTTGCAGGTGATGCGTTTCCTGTTTTGAACAGGAAGGGAGTGGAGACACTGACACTGGAGTTGACTGAGAGATGCCCCAAAGGCTCCTGAGGCTGATCCCTAAATGTCAAGTCTGGTTCTGCTCCGCCACCGCCCTCTCAGACGTAAACACGGGTCTCAAACCAACCTGCAGAGGGAATGGGGGATCGGGGGGGGTTTGCCCGAGATGATTAGACAACCAGCGTTAAACTGCAGAATCAAACCCGAAACTTCCATACTTCTCTTTGGGTGGGACACAGTTGGGCCTGAATTTTAAATTTACATTCCAGGCATTTAGTAGTGTTATTTAGAGCAATGTGCACAACGTCCAGGGAAAAGGGGGCGGCCTGTAGCGTAGTGGTTAACGTAAATGACCCTGTAGCGTAGTGGTTAAGGTAAATGACTGGGACATGCAAGGTTGGTGGTTCTAATCCCGGTGTAGCCACAATAAGATCTGCACAGCCGTTGGGCCCTTGAGCAAGGCCCTTAACCCTGCATTGCTCCAGGGGAGGATTGTCTCCTGGTTAGTCTAATCAACTGTGCGTCGCTCTGGATAAGAGCGTCTGCCAAATGCCAATAATGTAATGTAATGTAATGTAATGAAAAAAGATACTCAAACAGCTAAGCTGGTGACCTTTGACCTTATGACAGGGCACTATTACCCCGGGGCGTGGAGGGTTTTGGGTTGGCAGGGCGCTCTCACTGCGCAACAGCGCCTCCGCTGGTCTGGCTGCAGCAGGTGCATTAAGGTGCGGTGTGACTGGGCAGCTCAACCTGTGTGACTGGGCAGCTCAACCTGTGTGACTGTGCAACTCAACCTGTGTGACTGTGCCGCTCAACCTGTGTGACTGGGCAGCTCAACCTGTGTGACTGTGCAACTCAACCTGTGTGACTGGGCAGCTCTGCCTGTGTGACTGTGCAGGCCGGCGGTGAAAACGCAGTGAAAACAACAAATGGCCTCTCTTCCCAGGAGCTAATGGAGGCAGTGAATTTCAGTGATGGATTGGGCCCAACAACCCAGCTGGGAATTCCTAACCAGGATGTAAGATATCGGGGGGAAAAACAACCAAGGCCAACGGTCTACACCCTCATCATCTCTCATTTTTAAAGCCGGGCCATTATGTCACATGACACATCAGACCCACAGGGACGCTCTCTGTGTACCATTTCCAGAGTGCCGTATTTGTTGCTGAACAAACAAGCCTGGCTCGGAGGTGTGCTAGCGTTTAGCAACCGCTCCTGTGCTAGCGTCGTCCTTTAGCGAGGCTGCCGGTCCCGTTCCTTACTCTGTGATTTAATTACGATGATTAAGCCAGCGCTGATCGGAACTGCGGGACGCCCAGGAGCAAAATCCCCAGAAAAAGGGAGAGGGGAACATCTGGCGGGCACTTCGCCGCGTGCGACTGAAGTCCCCGCGCTTTTAAAAAGGAACGGAAATCAATGCCCTTGTAGCTCGTCTCCTACCAATTAGCTCTGGAGTCATGTCAAATCCTCCCTGCCAATAAAGCAGGCCTAATATGAGCTCACTGTCACGTGTTCATCAGAGACGGTGTGCAGAGCCGCGTGCTCACAGCTGAATAGCACCGTGACAGAAACGCACTGATTGAATGTATCAGAATTTAAGAACGCGTGAGGAATCGCTGGAAACGTGTCAGCTTTTATTGCAAATGACAATCGATGTGTGTTTATGTGTACATACGTTCTGCATATACCAAGCTACGTTTTGGGCCACATCGCCCGTGTAAGAGATTATTTACCACCATGACTGCCTGCTTAAGAAAAGGCTAATAACTAACACATAGATAATTTGATCATAATTACAATGATGAGATTTACAGTGGAGACTCCTGTGTTCCTTACAAGAATGAAAACGGATTTGAAGCTTTGTGAATATTCTGTATATGCAGCTGTTAATAGCACACATTCATTGGGTTAAAGAAGAATATATTAATGTTTCAGTGACTATGGCTGCTAGGCTTAAAGAAGGTTCCAATGAAAGTGAATGTTCCAAAAGAAAACCAAGAAGGGGTCACACAATAAAAATTCAATTGATTGCAAACTAATCATTAAAAAGATTTAAACGCACAATTATTAACTATTAAAAGAAGAACACCACAGCCTTTACGACAACTCTTACTCAAACAAACTGACGATATTTAATGCTTCTCACAAAGACACTGATATGTTTCACAACTAGACAAATGCCCAGATCTTTAATTTGCTGGACTATGATATTTTCAAACTAAGGCTTGGATTCAGTCAATATCTGACTCACAAATAAAATGTCAGTTTACTTGGCCGATGTTGGTTGGTGATTCCTGAACTCGCCAAGTTGTATTTGTGCAGAAAGCAATAAAAGCAGCACTAGTATTTAATTGCAAGTCAAAGTTAAGGCCAAATGTTGATTGGACCTAGGCTTATCCCTCAGAATAAAAAATAACATTTGCTTACATTTTCACCGAGATGTGATGGATATATTCCAAATGAATTCAGGTTGCTGACGAGGTGAGACAGACTCCATGTAAATGCTACAATGCTAAGAGACAGCGCTACAAATTAGGTGCATTCACCGCAGTGTAAATTAATGTGCATTGTACATTAACATACACGCGAACAGGCTTTGCAAAAACTACAGTAACTACATCTTGCCTGCAGGCTTGCATGTGCAAATGAACACATTTTCTGAACCCAGCAATTCCTTATTTTCATCGTGATTTGTATCTGTGCTTATGCAGTATGTGGCCTGGAAATTTAATCAGTGCCGGTCTTCAGGAACATGTCAAACTGTGTTTGTTGTTGTTTGTTGTTGTTGAAGAAGAAGACAAAGAAGAAGAGACAAACAAACAACAACAAACAAACAACAAACAACGATTACATTTAATTCTAGATTATAGTTCATGCAAAATCTGTATGTCCCCCTTGACAAATACAGGAACATATTTAAGCTTCGCTGTAGAAGCTTTGTGTCGTTTTATAAAAAAGAGAAAGAAAAAACAGATATTATAATTTGGAACATCCAAAAGTCTCCCTCACTATGCAGTACGCGCCAACACGGCTCAATCAACAGATCGCATAGCCTCACATCGGACGGGAAAAAAATGCGGTTTCTTTACGGCGAGCGCATGCTGTACTTTAAATCCTGAAAAAGAAAGCTTCGAGCGCACAAGGTAAAAAGCTCTCCAGAGCTGGTGGAGCAGGCCACAGCCAGCCGGCTCAGGTGCTGCTGATAAGTGGCTTATTGACGAAGGGGACAGCAGAGAGCTTGCTGTTTCTTTGTGATTCAAATACATTTAATCAGAGGTTTGTTTCTGTGTGCCACCACTTAATAGTGCACATTACCGCCTTCCAGACTGAATAAATTGCACTTCTTCCGGTCCATTCTAATGAGCACAAATAGTCAGGAAAGTATTGAACAGAATAATTTAATAGTGGGACATGGAACATGAAATTTTATGCCGCATTTTTAGCTTCAAACAAAGGTAAAAGGTTTTTTTACAATATGAGGAAAGTCATTAAAACAACAGGGAATACTTTAACCGCTTTGATGGAAGCTGACACCAGTCCTACCTGTTCTTTTGGCTCTCACTGTGCTCTAACCCAATGAAACGGGAGCAAATGGGCGATCGCACGCTGCCCACGCTGTGGTCCGATTGGTCGAGAGCCACTGTGACAGTATGAGGCCAGGCCACGTGATTCGTTTACTCTTGGGCGGGGTGGCGGGGCTCCACGGCCTGACTACGGGTAAACAAGCCGACGCTCTTTCCCAGGGCATCGTGGGCAGACCAGGGCCAGGGCTGCCTCTGCTGCAGGATAAGTCACCTTCGTGTCTTGTCTGGTTAATCAGCATGCCTGCTTTCGGCTGTCACTGCGTCTGCTGAGGCCGCTAAACCCCCTTTCAATTATTTTTCAAACTACGGCCGTCCTCTCCCAACGACGAGGCGTCTAACGGAATTAAACGCAGGTGTTGGTTCAGTCGGGCCCTGACTGCCAGGTTGGCAGTTTTTTTTCCTTCAGGCATTCTCTGAGGCCTGCCCTTGCATTACCTCCCACGACCCCGCAGGACCCCGATACCCAGACTCCACACCCACCACGCTCAGGCACCCATTACATCACCGGGCCTCCAGGAACAGGACACTTACTGCGCAATGCTGAACGCGTGTAAACACCTGCAGTTCCTCCAACCCTGCTTGTGACCTCCACATAACACAAAGGGGCAAAACATTTTGTAAAAATTTAGCGAATAGCTATCTGTATGGGATCATTTGTATGGGGTTATCTATGCGGGGTTATCTACGCGGGGTAATCTGAATGGGGTAATATGTATGAGGTAATATGTGTGGGGTTATCTGAATTGGGTAATCTATATGGGGTTTGACAGTTTCAAGGTAGTGCTCACAATGACTGAAGGATGCAAACTGGAGACCATATCACGAGGAACTCGTCACCATCAGCACCTTAGAAATTCCAAAACTTCATTTGATCTCTAGGACTGCAATTTCAAATCACAGGTTTAAAAACTTTGTTCTTCAGCACAAAATTTCAATTTCTTAACTTTTGTAAATAAATTATTACTTTTTTGAAACATCAACGTATATAAGAATAAGAATCAATACAAAGTAACTTATCACTTATCATTGTTGGCAAATCCGACAGTTTGTCAACAAGATAAAGGGAAAAGTAAAACAATGGGGATGAAATCTTAAACAAATTTTAACTTTAAAAAAAATCTTAATTTGTATGTGGAATTCACTTGAAAATGGTGAAAGAGTAAGTACTCCACAAATAATAAGCGATGGAGACTGTTAAACCTTTTCTAGAATAATCACTGGTTCTTCCATAAAGGATTTCTGGAAATCAGCGTTTCATTACAATCACTTCAGTGTAATCCAATGAATCCAAAATTCATTAAAATATTTTTTAGATGAACGCAGCATAATGAACGCAGCGTAATGAACGAAAAAAAATAAAACCCACCATGAAGGTCGGTGTTGATGAACTACCACTAGTAATGCCAACGAAACACCTTTCCCTTTTCATCTATGTTTAGCATTCTCTCTTTGTATTAATACAAATTCTAACTAGCACTTAATGGTTAATCTTCTGGAAATAAAGGTCAATTCTCCTCCTTAAGGCCTGCAGGTGCAATAGAAGGTTGTAGAAAAAAAAGGATTGTGCAGTTAAATCATTAATTTTATATTTAATTGCTTGCTATTATTTCTTCACAAGATAACCAGAGAAGCCATTCCGCTATTCCATGTTACTTGAGGTCATTCTACCTGTGAATAACCCACTTTCTGTGAAACTGCACAAATTTCTTACACAATAACAGCTCTGTGATTTCGAATTGAAGCCTTTCCTTTTCAAGAATTACAAAGCTAATTTGTACAGCGATCCGACACATCTTCACTCAATCCGGGCTCTTTGAAAATCAAAATGAAAGTCAAAGTGTCACCAGCACAAAATGTCCTCTCTCCTGTCACGTCCACTACTGATGACATCACACACTAGCCACTGAGTGTACAGTAAGGACAGGGCAGAGCCCAATACACCCACAGCCTCCGTGTCTGCCACAGCTCGTCCATTTGAATTAGCGCTCTCCCCCTGCGCCGCACAAAGGCAATAATATATAATTTTTTATTCAGCGTTTTCTTCGGTGATCAAGAGCAGAGAATTTCATAATTAAAGGATAGCACTTTGGGGTCAGGGTGCCTTACCTCCGCAGTGTTGCCCAAAGCCTACATGCACCACCCTCATGCGCTTCAGCCTTGACCGCAGAAAAAAAACTACTGAAAATGGAATTAATTATGTCAGAATATATTACAGATCAGCCCCCCTCCCTCCCTCAGCCCCCCCACCCCCCCCCCACCATCATCTCTGCAGCTCTGTACCTGAATATTACACTATAATTAGGTTACAGCGTTCAATTTTTAATGAATGCTGAAATCATATTCATGCTCACAGTGTGCGAGGCACACTCTGGCCCGGCGAGTACATCAGGATGGTGTGACATCGGCGGTCTGCCCGTCATTTTAAGCATGCAAAGTTTTTGGACACTTAATGCCGTAGCATAGCGGGGAAAGCACGCGGAGAGTGAATTTTCAGACACGTCTCCCGCCCACCAAACACAAGCCCGCTCCGTGCCCTCCTCGCCACCTTTCAAAATATATATTTTCTCACAAATGAGTGCCTCTTTCTTTTCTCCAGTTATTGTACTGGAAACCTAGGCTCACCTTCCCTACCTAGGCTCACCTGCCAGGCTCCTAACATTATGGTGCCGCGAGATGGACCACGTCACCACCCCGAAGGCCCTGAACTTCCAGGGGAAGTGCTTTACCAGCGGACTGACCAATGGGGACAGTTATCGTTCCGTCTTGTGAATCACGACCTGGGGCTGATTGGAGGTGGAGACACCGGCCAATCACGGGCCTGTAACAGAACGCCAACTAAAACAGGCAGCAGCCGACTCAACCCTGTCACGTGTCACAGTGCTGAAGCTAAGCGGGTGTGGATTGAGTTAGTGCTGCTGGAGGAGGTATGGGTGGGCCAGGAGCAGGCACTCTTCCTTCTGGACCAAATCCCCAGGAATCCCAACGACCCGGAGCAGTGATGGGGACACTGTGTTACAGGAGGTCCCACCCCCCCAGCCTGAAGGTTAAGCCCAAGGCTCCACAGTCATAAATGATGACGTCATCATTTAAGGATCCCGTGGCACTTCTCAAAAGAGCAGGGGGTGCAAACCCCCCAGTCACCAGGTCATATTCCTCCACACCTGACCTTATTAATGAGACCGCAAAGTTCTCAGACAAGGAACTTTGCTAAGCTAAGAATTCTCACCTGGGTGATAACAAGGACATAATGCACATCAGGTAAACTACAGAAATAGCTTGCTAGACAAGGACACAGCATGCAATATTTATCTTTAAAACCATTAAGCAAAACTAGTTCTCATAAGTGGTATAATTTGACTGTCATGCCTATCAAAAAGAAAAATAAATGCTTGGGAAATTCTCCATACCAATTTCAAAACAAGTATTTCTCTCCAATAAGCGAGTGACAGGACTGGGATAAAACATCCAAAACTGTCTTCAGAACATCACACAACATACGTAAAAAAAACAAAAACATAACGATGAGAACGAGCCATTTATTTCAGCCAGGCCTGCCTTTACCCAGGAAGGAGAGCACACCCAGGTCTGCACCAGGCCTGGGCTTCCCCACCCTCAGGGTATCTGCCTCCACTACATTAGCTTGTAGAAAAAGGTTAACAATCCTAATTTCAGCCGCTAATTCTCTCGCGGTTCCTCCGCGTTGCTTTAGGGAGCGAGGGCAGGCCACGACCGTTCAGAGGAGAGCGTACCCCGCCTGACTGCCGCGGCTAAGCGGTATGTCACACGAGTCAATCGACGGGAGTCGCTTTACGACGCCTCGTCCTCCAGCCCTTCAGTGCCGAAACGGCCGCTCACCGGGTCCTGTGACCAAGATAAAAACGCACAGCGCGCCTCCACAAACAGATCGGCAGGCGGAGACGCGATCTGATCCCGCGATTCCCGCCATTTATCCTCGCCAGAAAGGAGCGCGCGCGGCGCTCGCAAACTGACGTCTGTATTTGGACGGAAATAATCTCTCCCTCTCCACTCCTGATACCTGAGAATAATCTAAGCGCTCAACTGAGAAGGTAACAAATCTCGGGACTATACGAAGACATGTGGCGTTTGATACGGTGCCGGCAATTTAGCCGTCCTGGTTGATCTTCTAAAGCAGCGCGTCTCTGTTACTGAAGCCCCGTGCCTTTTGCGGGCTGTAGCGTGATTTAGCGGGCATGTAAATTGGGCGGCTGATCCCTGGGTATGGTGGTGATCCAAGGTTTCACTCTAAGCCCCAGCTTACCATACCTGCCTGCTAGGTTAGCTCAGCAGAGCTAAATCTGGCTTCATCACACCTTTCCTTCCGTACAATGGCACCCCTTTCCTTCTGATTACACTTTTATTTTCCACACCATACATTCCACCGCTGCGGAGACACAACTGTACAATCATAATTAGCTGTACAACAATAATTAACACCGCAAGGAATTCATTTCAGGCCAAAATACACTGATTTCCGAGCCCAGAGTGCTTTTTAAGGATTTGTACATTTTATCGCTCAGCTTTTCATTGGTATTCCTTCTGTGCACTTAACAAATCGCTTAATTCAAGCATTAAATAGGACAACATCACCAGGAAAATAACCGGGCCGAGGAATTCTCTTCCGCCTCTATTTATTGCGGCAATTTGAAACAAAGCGCAACATATCCTCGCACTTAAGAAGCTAAATTAAAAGCTGCGCTCTCGAAAATAAATTGAGGGAATGGTGTCAGGGAAAGAAAGGAATTACCGGACGGAAAATTAATAGGAATTGCACTTAAAACAGTATTACCAAGTTATGAGCCTCATTCATTAGCGGCCTTGCGGCTAATGCGTCGGCGGAAGAACGGCTTGACAGACAGGCTCTGGAGGGATTAGAGCCGGCGTAATGGCACATTTGCGAAAATTAAAATTCAGCGAGAACGAGATGAGGCATCAGAAGGGAGAGGCGGAGAGATAACGGCAGGCGCAGAGGGCAACAATAAATAACAGGTATAAAATGACACTCATAAATAC
Organism: Conger conger; assembly: GCF_963514075.1. Lineage (NCBI taxonomy): Eukaryota > Metazoa > Chordata > Actinopteri > Anguilliformes > Congridae > Conger > Conger conger. Next base: position 7,317,219 of record NC_083767.1, read on the forward strand.
AGTTACAGTCCACGTCTATTAGCATAACAGCAGCCGTGACAAGGTAATGGCGGCGTGTAAATTCAGGCTATTTATTCCGTTTAGTCTGCGGCTTCCAAACAGGGGGTTGTCTGGAGGCGGAAACAATAAACCACTCTGCCAGAAGATAAACGACAGACAACAGAAAAATATATTTGTCAGCGGGGAGAAAAAAAAAAATGGATGGATAAATATATAAAGATTTATTTTATTCTATCAAGGGCTGAGCTGATGGATATCGGCCGGCACCAGTTTGTGAAAATCCCATTGTAAGAACACATTATTATCAAATGTGTTTTGACTGCGCTTGACTGATTATTTCGGCGTGTAGTCGCATTACGGGAGACGCCACTGGAACAGACCCTCTCGCGGAAGCCCCGTACTGTAGGCACGGAGCTTAAAGTGGGACGTACAGTACGGCACCATAAACCACCGCAAAGCCCCCGGGGCTGTTTGTTTTACAGGTAAGCCACAAATCAATACGGTCGTAAACGCGGACAAGAGCCGTGTCAACACCAACACTTTGCTCTCGACTGCGAACCGGCACAGGGGGGTGGGGGTGGGTTACAGAGGAGAGGGAGGGAGAGGGGGGGTGGGGGGGGTTCTCAGGTCAGATAAGGGTCTCCACAAAACAAGTGTGCCCCCCCCCCGGTCGGTGTCTGGGATAACCAATAATGCTACAGCCTGACCTTTCACCCGGATGCGAAACCTGCATGTTCCAATCAGGAGCGACAGGCCGGTGTCATGGCGACAGAACGCGGCTCGCTCTGACTCGTCGCCCTCGGCAGCAGGTGTGAGAGGTCGCGAACCCTCCTGTGCGGCTCGCCGTTTCCACCGTTTCCTGGGTTACCGGGGGCGCTAATAGGGCCGTGTTTACCATGCGGGATGCGTCTGGACTGTGACCGCGGGTCTTTTTATTACACCCCCCCCCCCATTACTCCCACCCCTCTGCTTTCAGTTATTTAAACTTCTATAGATGAGACTGGATTAAAAAAAATGTTTTACCGTCACTCATGAGTGTTCCTTTTCTCCATTTAATTATGTTAATAGAGCACGATCTTCACCGTGCCGTTTACAGTAACTATAAGTCTGCAGGAAAATGGCACACAAATCTGAGATGCTGTCACTGGTAAACTGCACAGTATTTCAGTACACAAACCTGCCACTCTGAATTTGTTATAAACATTTCAGAATCACAATAAAAACCTTTGAGAAAAGGATGGAAAATAGGCAGTTAGATATAACTTATTTTTTAAGGATAAAAACAAAAAAGTGCTTTCACAGTTAAATTATTTCACAGTTACACTACGCTAGTGCTGGGAAAGTAACAGTCCCTGCTACTGCGGGGGTGCTATAGGGAACTGTCAATCAACGACTCGTGAATCAATCAGAATTAGTTCCTCACTACAGCCAAATGTGATTGGTTGAAATCAGTCAGTCAGCGACAGCATAAGGTGATTCTCCCCATCTGTTCCATGAGGCCTCGTTCTCCCATTATTACCCACAATCCCTACAGTGTGTACAGACACCAGAGCCCTTGTGTGCTGGCGTAAAGAGTCCAGATTCTACCGCACAGAAGTCCTCCTCTATCTCACACTGGTGTAGTAGGAACCAAAAAAAAGAGGGGGGCTGAACTTTCTGAAGATACCGTACGCCCCTGTGTGATCGGGGCATCTCGGAGGCAGCAGGTTCACAGAACGGGGCGTTTTCATCACACGTGTCTGACATTTTGGGGGTTTTAAGAACAGAAAAGGGGGGTTGATCACATGCGACCGTGAGATCCAGTTATCTGTGCGACCGCAGGCAAAGTCAGCTCAGCCCGGAGTCCCGCTTACCGCCCAGCCAGGGACAAAATATAACCACCGGGCGTTAAAACCAGCAGCCGCTTTCAACTGATTTTACGAGTGTAAACCTTTTTATTTCCTTTCATTCATGTCCCCCCCCCAGCCTCAGCCTGGGAGCAGAGGCTGCTGTGGACCCAGAGGCTGCGGTGGACCCAGAGGCTGCGGTGGACCCAGAGGCTGCGGTGGACCCAGAGGCTGCGGTGGACCCAGAGGCTGCGGTGGACCCAGAGGCTGCGGTGGACCCAGAGGCTGCGGTGGACCCAGAGGCTGCTGTGGACCCAGAGGCTGCTGTGGACCCAGAGGCTGCACTGGACCCAGAGGCTGCTGTGGACCCAGAGGCTGCTGTGGACCCAGAGGCTGCTGTGGACCCAGAGGCTGCTGTGGACCCAGAGGCTGCTGTGGACCCAGAGGCTGCTGTGGACCCAGGGCGTGCCTCTCTCATTTCTGTGGGTCGGAGCTTCATCGACACGGTCATACATCACAGGCGAGCGCCCGGCTTCTGACAGGGCCTTCCATCCAGCCTCAGCTTAGCCACTGTGTGCGTGTTTGCATATCCGCTGGACCCCCCCCCAAAAAAAGGCCGCTCCCTCCCACGTTACTCCTGCCGTGAGCCTGGTCCTCCACGCCTCCGATGGCCCCACACCTCCAAGAGATTTACTTTTCCTCTGCGCTTAATTGATTCTGTTGGGGCGAGAAAAAAAAAAAAAAACACCTCATCATTTATTTACGTAGCCTTTGATATATGTGATGTTTTTTTTTTAAAAAGGGTTAATATGTATGCCTTTAACCTCATGGGCAACATGAAGATTTCATGAGGGTACTGACCAAAAAGTTGCAGAGAACCCTTCCTTCTGAAGTTCAAACCACACACAGTGTGATGCTGCTCACACGCCAGTATTATTTTTTTTATAAATACATTAAAGGAGTGATATGGGGCGGTAACTAAAAAAAAAAAAAAACTTTTGAAAATGACAATCAGCCCTGACGTCATCGCAGCGCGAGCTGCTTTTGGACACCTAAACGAGGCGGGGAGAGAAACAGCGGCTACAAACGAACGACTTGGGGAAGGGCTGACGGCGGACCGGACGAGCGTGCGCACACACGTGCGCTCTCTCCCGCGCCCGCCGTCTATTCCCCGATTAGCGCCCTGGCTCCTCGTCATGCGGCGGAGGCCGAGGGCGGAGCAAGGGAGGGAGAGGAGCGGTGAGGAGCGCAGAGGAGCGCAGAGGAGCCGTGAGGAGCTCAGGGCCCCCGGACGCGCGGAGTCTCCATAAATCAGAGCCTTCAGCAGCTGTCTCGGGCTCCATAATGAGGGTCATTATTCAGGGACGGTGTCACAGCTAGTACCAGAGGAGAAGTTCCCCAATCACAGTCACTCCAGCTTTCTTGTTAAATAAGCAATGTGGTATACAAAATGGCAAACAAGACGCGGGTCAATCTGATCCGGCGCGGGGGCACGCAGACCCCTGGAGTCGCTCGCCCCCCCGGGACCCCCGCTGACTGGAGAGATACATTACATCAGCTCTCAAAAAAAAGATTAATGGAAAAAAAAAAAGACAAAAAAGGAACGGGAGAGAGAGAGAGAGAGAGATAGAAAGAGGAATCTGAGAGGCCTTTCAGAGAGGTACAGCGCTCTCCCTTAATAAGTAGAAATTAACATAATACAGTAAAACAAATAAGTGAGGCAATATATGATTAAAAATTAAATGAAATGCTGTCAAGGATTCCAGCGATTGTGTCATGGAAAAATAAATAAGGTATAATTGTATTTAATGTAAGACACACACATACACACACACAGAGATACAGAAACACACACACACACACACACACATATGATTTCATACATATGAATGATCATATTCCGTGTACAAACGATGCGGCTCGGTGGTTCGCATGCATAATTCTTGAAAGGCCGGGCCGTGGACGCACTCTGTGAACAGGGGCTGAACGGCCTGCGAAGAGCAGGAGGGTGTCAAAGCCCAAGAGGGCTCACGGCTCGGAGAGAGGTACCGAACTCTGCCAGCCCAAGAGGGCGCCTTCTCGGGCGGAATCCACCTCGACTTAAATGCACGCCGTTAACATCGGCCGGAGCCAAACCGCCACCTTTATTTCACCGCCTCTGGAGCGGCTATCAATTATTTATCCTAATATAATGTGCTACTAATATCCGAAAATGCCCCCCATAAAACTCTATTATTAATTTGCAATTTCATAAGTAAAGGAGGGTTTTTTCATGTTTGGGTGAAATCGGTGGAAGAAGCCCCTCACTCCGGAAGCAGTGAGAACATTCTAGAGGAAATGAACATCTCTGGCTCTCTCTCTCTCTCTCTCCACAGAGACAGAAACACAGGAGATGTTTCCAAAAAGGGTGAGGTTCAGGTCATTTGGTTCTGAACAGCTATCGTTGGAGGCTGTTTCATTAAATACATTTTAACGGGCCATTGGCATTCTAATAGCCAAAGCTAAAGCTCGTTTTTTGGCAACATGTTTTGGTAGAATGAAAATTAACTGAATTCTGCTATTTGAAGACTCAGCGAAGTCATTGTCCATGATACATTGGATAAGGAGAGGGTTGGATATTGGATATTGCATAAGGATAATGAGTTGGGTGCAATACAAAAAATTCAGTACAGTACATTTCAGAAACAGTACATTTTCCAAGCAATAGAGGTACAAATTAGTTACATATTGCTGGCTAGAGGTACAATTTTATCTACCTATAGGTTACTGCCCCAGCATTTGTACATTTGTCAGCACTTTGCATGCCTTTATTTGTGAGAGTGTTCAGTACTGTGATGGCAACTGGGCAGAATCTCTCACTAAGGACAACTGGTCACCCATGGGCACCTGGAGCACAACTGGTCACCCATGGGCACCTGGAGCACAACTGGTCACCCATGGGCCCCTGGGGTTGTGCAGCCCTAACCTGAAGAATGCCTCTAACATTCAAATGTCATCACAATTAGAATCAGCCCAGGGCAACTGTACTGAGTGTATACTGTCAAAACCGTGTGAGCAGACAATTAAGCGTGTCATTGATTTTGATTTTGAAGATACAGTATGTAAGCTGAACTAACACATCCTGAACAGAGATGTAAACAGTGAAATAATCGAATACTTGACCAGTGGAGATAATGGAATAACGAGAGCCTGAAGCCTGGTTCACACCGGCACTGCGGTGTCATCAGTTAAATTAACCTCTGACGTGAACAACCTCTCCGTCACTGGACGGAGCTCGACGCTCACTTTCGTATTTCTGATACAGCAGTTTGCCCCAGTCATTCATGGTGAAACTGTTTTACATAAAAAGGATCAGCCATTTTTTAAAGGATGGATTTATAACAGGGCCATTTGGCTCTGTAAACCGAGGGGTGTGGGGCTGGAAAATAGACAAAATTATTCAAAAACAAAAAATAATGTCAATAATTATACTGTAGGTTCTACAAAAACGATTGGAATCAATAAATGTATCTTTGAATATTCCAACGAATGCATACTTTTAAATCATGATGCAGGGCAACACGCACCTATCAACAAAGTTAAGCACTTAGAGATAATAACAGACGGCAAAAGAATAAAGAAATCTCACAAAATACATAAAGGCCTTTCTCTCCCTGACATAATTACCGTGGCCTAAAATGTATCATCTATAAAAGATCATTCAAGGACAAATGATACCTCCCCAGGAAACAGGATGTGCACTCTCCACATTATTTCTCCCACAAAGCAGGGAGGGCCTTTTTTTGCAGCATTGATTTTGGCGTAACCTACCTGAAGGCAGGAGATTAATCTTTCACATGTGTACCTTTTGGACAGGCCCTCTCGCTGCGCGAGACGGTCCTCCTCGCCAGCTTACGCAACGTCAATTAATGATTTTGTCATCTCTGTAGTGGGGTCGCACGGCGCCGTATTTGCCCAAGTACTTGGGAGCGTGGCTGAGATGGTAATTTGCACCATCTGTTGGGTGTAGCACCAAAAAAAAAAAGAAAAAAAAAAAAGAAACTACATTTGTGATATTAGAAGCGATATCCGGCAGACATGAAATGAACATATGTTGTGCTGGAGCCCGCGGGCTGACGTTGAAGAAGAGGAAAGATCGCACTTCAAGGCGATTCCGGTCCCTGCAGAGAGACTGTCACGGTGTATATAGCTGGGTGTATTGACAAGTCTCCTGTGAACCACATCAGGCCGAGATTTACACACCGTTATGGGCAGCTCAGCCCGCGCCAGACACCGAGCCGAGAGGACAGCAGTGGCCCCCGTTCCGGATTATTCCGGAAAGCCGTGTCGGCAGAACGGGCTTGACAGACCTGCCACGTGTTTGGCTCCCAATCCAAAAGATACTGACACAGCATTCAGCTGCTACTGAACACTCAGGTACTACTGAACGTGTCATTCTCTGGGTCCTCACCGGGCCCAGCCATTCTAAATGACACACACGATGCACACGCACACACACGCACATACACACACGATTCACACACACACACGCACATACACACATGGACTCACACACACACACACACACACACACACATACACACATGCACTCATACACACATGCACTCACACACACACACACACACACCTATGATGCACACACACATACACGCACATGCATACACACACGCAAACACACAGACACACACACATGCGTGCGGGCATCGACAAATACACACACATGCACACAAACCCAAATATTCCCATTATTGCCTAGGCCACAATCCTATGCTATACATGCGTAATAACAACTGTATACATCTATACATAATTAGTGCATCAAATACATTTATTATAATACAGTAAATTATGAATGAATATATAAATATAATTGACACACAAAGAGGATAAATTAAGGCAACGTTACAGGGCTAAATTAGGTGGCCCTTTGTAGATGGGCAGAGGAAACATGATAAATGGAGTTAAAACAGACTGCTGCCATTGGAGACCGGGGAGCGGGAGCAGATCTGATGATGAATAATGACTGCCGAGCCGTCTCCCAAAAGGAGGAACTATTTCAGTACAAAGGGAAGAGGTGACAAGCCAGCGCTGCGCGCGGCGTGAGTAAACACACCTGCCTGAGACAGCCCGTCGCTCACGCGCCCCATTGAAGAGGAAGCGGCGGAAAAGTCAACTTCCGCGCGCGCGCCTTCTGTGCGCAAGTTCTCCGAGGGAAGAGGCGCTCTCCTCCAGGATCCGGCGCGCGGAGGGCTCGGAAGAGACGGAGGAGGAGAGACGCGCGGATGGCACCTCGGAAAACGCGCGGTGACTGCTCGACGAGGAGCGCGTGCCGACAGGGGAGATCCCGTCGGAACGCTGTCACAAACAGAGGCGGAAAAAACCCACCTCGTTTAATAATCCTTTCATTCAAGTAAAAAAACCCCACGCAAACACCCTGTAGCCTAAACCAATTGCTCACAAGCCTAATTTAACAGTGGGAATAAACAGTTGCCAAGTCAATTTGATTCAATGCGGGGCCTTGGGAGCTTTCATCAATCACTTCCATGCGGTTTGAATGCGCGGCGTAAAAACCAGGCACACAGGAGGCAAACAGCGTAAATATCTATCAACAACCTGCACAGTCCCATTCACGTTAGTGCCAACACGCAGGGCACATCTGAGAGTTATTGTGATGCCTGGGTTTGGTGTCAGCGCGTGTACGGCATCCCTGAGGCATTCATTCTGCGTGTGATCACATTACAGCCGCTTATCCGTAACCGTCTCGGGCGTGAGGTCACAAATATGCCCTTAGAATGTTCTCACCTGAACATCCTAACGCTGATGTCACAATCACTACTGGAAACCGAAAGCAATGGGAGTTCTAGAACACTGACTTAGAATACTGAAGAAAACTAAACAATCACCTGAACATTCCAATGCCGATGTAACAATAATTAATGGTAATGGAAGGCAATGGAGTTCTAGAACACTGACTAAGAATAAAAAACGAATAAAAAAAACATTCCAAAAATAAAGTCTACTCTTCAAATTAAGAATACTCCCGTGGCTCACTTTTAAGCAGAGACTGTGAAGCGATTGTGTGTTCTGAATAATTTAAAAAGACAATAAATACCAAGAAATGCAATTGAATCTCAGCAGGTCACCAAGTTATGCATAAACAAGATATTTTTAAAATAATATTGCCTGATTTATCAACCAAATTTGTGTCATAGTTTTTTTTTCCCCTCATGAAATGAGCAAAGTAAATTGGTTCATTTATAAGGTGGATAGCTTGTTCCTTTATCAGTCGATGGTTTGCTGTTTGTTTATTACTCTTAAGACCGTAAATATATCATGTTAATGGCCACTTTATATAATGCTGAATGCCATTTTAAAGCCAGTGAAGACAATTACTTTAATGTTTTTAATTACTATTCAATTTTATTACATCTGGAGAAGCCAAAGAAGATTATCTACCGCATGCACATAGTGAAGCTCTACTCTATTATACACTATTTTATTCTGTGATATATTATTCTATTCTACTGTCCTGTACATTTCTGTCAATCTATTTCCTGAAAGAGCGCTGAGAAACGGAGACACCGTACGGGCGAAAATAACAACCTCAGCTGTTATCTGTCTCGTTCTTTCCCTCCTCCTCTCCTCCTCTCCCCCGAAAACACCAACACCACCACCGCCGCCGCCCGGGCCCGACCGCGATCCCGCCAGGCGCTGTCGCGTACGGTCAACAAGCCGGAATGCGGATGAGGAGTATTTACAGGCGGGCCCGTTTGTAGCGTAAGTGCGCTAAAGGCCATGCCTTCAGAAGCCCGGCCCCGGCGCTGAGGCGGTGCTCCCGGTCCGTCCGGGAGAAGTGGCAGGACTGTCACTGCCGCTGCGCGCTCCTCACCAGCCGGCTGGATCCTGACAGCCCCCTTCCACACAGTCATTAAAAGGAAAAAACTCCCGGCTTCCCAAAATCTCAGCATTTTTTCCCCGCCGACCGCTCCACTCCAGATCTACTCCTAATTCAATTTAGCAGGGCCCACGCGGTGGCTGCCATTAGATTTGACTGGCTGATTTAAGATTGATGACTTATGCCCCCTGGGTGATGCCTTACGGGGTGGGGGGGGGGGGGGGTGGTGGTGAGGGGACTGGGGGGTGGACGGGGGGCCAGGGGGAGGGGGGGCGGACGGGGCAGAGCGGTGAACAGAGGTAGGAGTCAGGCCCAGTAAAGTTGGGAATTGATTGGAAAAAAGAAAATGGGGCTGACTAACCTGACAAGCTGCATCTGTGAGAGGAACTGTGTGTGTGTGAGAGAGAGAGAGAGAGAGAGAGAGAGAGAGAGGCCTGTCTCGCTCCTGAGCCTTCACTGTGACACTGCGATACGCTCTCTCTATCTCTTTTTCTCTCTCTCTCTCTTTCTTTTTGGCCCTGTTTTTTAAAAAAAATTGTAATTAGATGTTTTCATAGATCATTAAAGAACATCAAAAGTCGAAAGTCTCTCTCTTTCTCTCGGACTCTCTCACTTTTTTTCTCTCTCCCTCTCCATCTCCATCTCTCTCCATCTCGGCACCTCTCTCTCCCAATCCCAGTCTCCATCTCTCTGTCTTTATCTTCCCCTCTTCCTATTTCCATCTCTCTCTTCCCATCTCTCCCTCTTCCTCTCTCCTCCTCTCTCACCAGGGCTCTCTCGCTCTCTCTATCTCTCTCTGACTTGAGTACAGCTTCCCTGATGCAGTGTAACACCCCCCCCTCCCCGATCCAATGACACAAATTACAGGGGAGTGTGACAGAGGAGAGGCCTGTCTGCTGTGCCACTGATGGTCATCTCCACAGCGCATCACAGCCCCACACTGACAGCCACGCAGTCCTGAGGAGACGCACTGCACGCTGTGTCTTAAAGGAGGGGGGGAGAGGAGAGAGCGGGAGGGAGGGAGAGGGAGGGAGGGGGAGAGAGGAAGAGAAGGAGGGAGGGAGAGGGGAGAGAGGGAGGGAGGGAGAGAGGGAGGGAGAAAAGAAGGGAGGGAGGGAGAGGGGAGAGAGTGAGGGAGGGAGAGGGAGGGAGGGGGAGAGAGGAAGAGAAGGAGGGAGGGAGAGGGGAGAGAGGGAGGGAGGGAGAGAGGGAGGGAGAAAAGAAGGGAGGGAGGGAGGGAGAGGGGAGAGAGTGAGGGAGGGAGAGGGAGGGAGAGGGGACAGAACGAGGGTGTTCCATTATTGAAACACAAAAACTTTCCACGATTAGGGAAGGCAAAAACATCTTACACATTTCAGTTGTTGCCTCGACACTGCAAAAGAGAATACAGAATCACAGTGTCCTGTCCTGTGGTTACAGAAGGTTACAGAATTCTGAAACCCAAAATAATAAATAATAAATAAGCAAACAAATAATAAAGAAGCGATAAGCAAACAGGCAAAAGATTCAAATCCAGTGAAAGGAAGCGGGATCCGCTTTCACTCTGAAATGCAGTCTTTAAAACAAAGGATCTCACTCAGGAGATAATTACACTGTCAAGCCTTCGCAGTGTGAGCGGCCAATATTTATCCTTAATCAAATCAAAACAGAAATCTCATTTCTCACAACTCTTTACACAGCCTCACTGCAGCATAGAACGCGGATGTTAATGTTTCTCCACCAGCCAATCACAGAGCCGTTATTTAACCACAAGATATGTCTAATGACTACTCTATAAAAACCGGTTTAACCTCGGGATGGAGAGGGGGAGTTGACTGAGCACTTGACTGATCGATTAGTTTTTTAATTACGACTAATCCAGCATCTTTCACACTTTCACTCACTCGTGCAGTGATGGGTGATAAATATGCTCAATTAACTACTAAAAAGAGAAAAACAACAACTATTAATGATGATAATAATAATAATAATAATAATAATAATAATAATAATAATACAGTAACAGCATCTTAGGTAAATTATGGACCTTACAATAAAAATTGTAAAATGTCAATAATGCACATCTTCAACTGTAAATTTATCTTACAATGACTGAACAATCTTAAAAGCAAACTAGTTGACAGATTGGCAGGATTTGAGTTTTTTTAGTAAAGAAGTCAACCACGAATGGCAGCACTTGTGCCAATCAGCCACCAGAATGAATTAGCAGTAATAGACTATTTTAGAGAAAACAAAAGTTTAACCACAGTGTTTGTGCACCTGCATGCAAGTTGTGCACCTCAGGTGTAGCTCAAGAGGCTTTGAAAGAAGGACTTATGGGGTCGTATTTATAGACTTACTTCATTAGAATACCATCATAAAAGTCACGGGACATTCTCCATAGAAATCCCAGTTTAGTCCGGGACTAAGATTAATCTGTGTCTGTGAAACCGGCCCTATCTGAACATTTTTATCCGGGGGGGATAGTAGGCTGTAGGGGTCCTACAGCCTGCTCGTAGGACAGGCTGTAGGACCGGCTGGGTTGGGGGTGGAGGTGAGGTGTCAGTTCAACACTGATGAGCGCTACTGTTCCTTCTGCAAAACCAGCAGGCCTCAGCCTTCAGCTCTGCTCAAAGTTTAATTTGGAGCTTCAGCCAGCAGGTCTGGGATCAGAACCAGGGCAAGTTCTACACGCATGTAAGTGGTACTGCCACCTTGTGCACATAATACTGCACTTTGATGATAATTAGCTCAATGGAAGTCTGTGTGACTGGTAACGGCTCTGTCTAATTGATTGTGATACCGGGGAGACTCAGCCGCTAAGGCAAGCGAGTGTTAAGAGATTAAATTACATTTGTGACAAGAAGAGATATTCAACTCGGCAAACTCTTTCAAAGTGCGGCGTGTTGTCTGTAAACATCGAATCACAAGGAGTTCAATATTCTGAAAGGAAAGCAACAGACAGTCACCGGGAATAAAGTATTTTTAATGTGAAGCGCTTCGACTTTCCTTCACATGCGTAGCTTTTATGCATATTTTATCACTCGCGCATGGGCGTGTTTTATCACGCATGCATGTCACATAGAAATGGCGTGACAGAGATCGCGTGGAAACCTTGCTTCAAGGTAGGGACGCGTCGTCTACCGGCAACTGCTAAACGCACAAGAAATAATATTTCACAAGGCGTATTTAAAAATAACGACGAGCACCTGTGTGGGTACCGGGATCGTGCTCCAGATTGCGATTTAGACCCCTTCTCTTGCGATGATTAAAGGCAGGCGACACCTTTTTATTTCACCCGGGTCCTCGACTTGAGACGTAGGGGTCAGGCGCGTCGCTGTGTCACTCAAAAAGACCACTCAGGCACTCAATTATGTGCGGCGGGAGAGCGGTAAGCAGCAGCCTCCCGCCTCGCGTAGCGCGTAGCAGAGGAAAGGTGACAGTTTAGAACGATTTACATACCAGGACTTCACATCATTAAGCGGTTCAGAACTTTCGGGTCAGGCTTTCGGCTCCGACCTCCGACCTCCGACCCGCCGTCCCTTTCTCTCTCCTCCCTGCATTCGACAAACGGCGAACCGGCGTTGTATTTGAGCCGCGCCGCGACGGAACAAGTCAGCACATCCCCACAGTAATTGAAGTTCGTAACATTTCAAACGTGTTACCCTCCATCTTCCCCGGTCGAAGTCGGAGGGTCGTACGTGTCGGCAATCACTTTTCTCAGCATTTATGACTATTTTACAGTATGCAGTACATACTATTGCAATGCATACTATTACTACTGCTGCATACATACTAATATGTACTACATTTAATATAAACTATTAAATGCGTACCATCTCTTGTTCTCTCTGCTAGTGGAGAGGAACCATTCAGGAGTACACATAATAACGAGGGGGAAATATTTCCATAATTGGGATTTATAACAATTACACATTTTTTGCACATAGACATCTTTTGTTAACAAATGAATGCTATGATATTATGAAACTAAAGAGATATGAATAAGCAATATGCAATAAGCAACAAGCACATTTTTATTGGAACTTTTCCAGCATTAATTGCCAGACTTGTTTTGTGGAATAACAACAGCAACACCTGCCACCTAACAATAATAAATAAATAAATAACACAATCATTACATGTTTTGTTTGAAGTGCCGGAAGCTTTCGCAAATACATAAACAATGAAAGCGTAACTACATGACAGAAATGAATATGATTTCAAAACAAAAAAACACTAAAAAAAGATATCTGAAGGACAAATAGCTCCAAACAGCAGGTTTACAAACTGCCGTAATTATTCATGATGACAAAATGCAAAATTTGTGCGGAAATTTACATTTAAAAAGTGTAGTGTGTGGCGTTTGTTTTATTCATGATAAACAGATCACTTAGTTGGAAAATTCCCATCTGCCTGGATGTTTCTGCCATTATTTATGAGCGCGTTGTTTGGGAATGTAGACGGCACATGTGCATAATTAATCCTGTAGACAATTAGATATTGTTCGATTCACAGCTGAACGCAATTAGCATCAGGGAGTTTACATATGTTGGCAATAACACAGATTAGGCACTAAAGTGCTTGTTAAAATCTTTAACCTGAGGGTGCTGGAGCAGACCTTCCTTAATGATGCTTTAAATGTTGTTGATAAAGAAATAATCCATTTTCTTTCATAAATAGGAAATTAGGGTTTGAGAACTAATTAAGCGTGCCATCGACCACTTCATTAACGTCTTATATTTTCCCCACAATTTACTTCCAAATTTGCTCTGACACGAGTAAGTGGGGTGGGAGGGTGATAGAGAGAGAGAGAGGAAGAGAGAGAGAGAGTGCGAAAAAGAAAAGCTAAACTAAAATGAAATGAAGGAGGACTGGAGGACGGGTGCTTTAGGAAACTTCTGGAAGGCCGGCCGGCCGGTTTGGTCCGGGCGCCATGGCTACCGCACGACGAGCCGCGACCGGGCTTCAGACGGAAACATAATTTGACGTGCGAGGAAGCCCAGTCCTCCATAACACATCCTCTCCGTTTTCTGACTCTCTTTTTTCTCCTCTGTTTTTGAAAGGAAACCTCCCATTAGCTTCCCTTCACAGGGCAGTTTTTCCTCCTCCGGTGACATAAGAGTGAAGGTCTGGGGGGTGTGGGGGTGTAAAGGGGTAGTGGGGGGGGGGGGGGGTACCCCAGCGGGGCCGGTCTCCGCGGCGGCTCACGATGGCTCTGTCACAGACGTTTCCGCGGTAACGCTGACCCCGCCGCGCGACCGTTGACCGCTCGACGGCGCCTCGCACGTCTACTCGCCCGTTGAATATTTGCTCTCATTACGGCAGCTCGCCATCGACCAGCAGGAGGAGGCTGGCTGAGGATGGGAGTTAACTGACCGTGTCTTTCACACTGCTCAGCAGAACAGACCCGTCTTTTATCCTTTCATTTGGATTCCAGATGCTGGCCTGATTGTCCTGCAGACTGGACTCGGACATTCCCGTCTGGACGCTCGACCGATCCGCTTATTATTAAGAGGAAAAGTCCGTAAAAGGCAACTCTGATTGGTCTAGAAATTTCCACTGAAGACCATCTTCTCCAAATGAAAACCTGCGTCCATTTTTTCCCGCAACCTTTTTTTTTCCAGTGCGTGACGGCTAAAAAAATCTGAGCTCCAAAACCCACTTCCCACTCTTATCAGGCCCAAGCACACGCCTCTGCAGCCATTAAACACAACGGCCATTCCTTAACTGTTAAAATGAGAACATAAACATTCATAAACACACTGAAATAAACACACTAAACACACCGAAACACATAAACACTCAGACCACTCAGGGGGAAAGTGGGAGTGGGGGAAAACTACGGCATTGGTCAACTTCGGTTAATCTTCTCCATCAATATTCCGTTCGTCGGATCGACTTTGACTGCGTTTCATTCCAACCTCAGAGAGGGGGCCTGAGGCGTGTACGGAGAGAAGGAGACAGCCCAGGAGAGAGAGGGAGAGAGAGAGAGGAAGAGGGGCAGGGGAAGGAGGAGTGGAGACCAGGCACTCTTTCCACCGGGCGCTCCCAGCTTGTGCATCTGGAGACATGCTGCCGAGGCTCTCACTTATTAAACCATCTGCTGGATGCTAATTAGATTATCTCAGATAAAGAGTAGGAGTTTTCTTTGTACATTTTAATGAGAAAAACGTGTCAGACGCGTCGTGCGGCGAAGATGGATGTAATTTCGCCGGCGAGCGCGGAGAGGAGAGGCCGGGGAAGTACACAAATGGCGGGAAGGGGATTCGGTGATTAATAGCGCGTCGCCAAAAAGCGCGTCGTCCGCGTCGCGAGGACGGAGGGAAAAAAACGAGAGAGAAAAAAAAAACAGCGTCCGTCTTTTGGGAACTCTCCTCTCCTCCGACGAAAACACCAAACAACGCTCCGCCACTCCGCCCCGGCCCGGCAGTCTGGTCCGCGTCCCGGCCGCGTTCTCTCAGCGCCTCCCCGCTCATTTGTCTAATTGTTCGCGCGCTCCGAGCGCGCTCCGGCGAAGCCTCAGAAACTTGATAGGAAAACAGAAAAATGGCGGCATGAATTATGTATCCCTGGCCCCTCTCCGCAGAGAGGAGGGCCCCTGAGCTGGAGAGACGTGGCTAATTTGGGACGCCGGCCTATTTTCGTGGGATAATGGGTTCACAACAACGCGACCGGTAAAGACGCAGCGCCATCTTAAGAGTCCGATCGTTTAGCCCGGCCTGCTCACGCGCCGCGGAGAAGTATCCAGCGTCTGTAGCCGCGACTCTTTTGTCTGAAGTGCCCCCCGCACAACGGCTTCTGCGTTTGAGCGGTCGATTACAGCGGCATCAGCCCTGTGGTGAACCACAGCGCCATTACTGCACATTCTATTAAAATTAGGAGGAGGCAGGAAGGCGGTTTTCTACTCAAGGCTCGGGCGCGGAGCTATGAAATGAACGTATAACCTGCACTCGATTCACGCTCCCCAGATTTCACGCCAAAGAGATGGCCAGTCACTCTACATTGAAATGAACAGGCCACTCACTCAACCCTGAAATGGATAAGACACTCACTCCACACTGAAATGAGCAGTCCGCCATGTACTCCACGCCGAAATATACAAGACTCCCTCGCTCCTTGAATAGAGCAGGTTGCTCTTCACGCAATGCAAAGAGCGGCCTCCCCACTCGGGCAGAAACCCACTCCACTCCCGGATCGACTATCCGCTCCTCGCTCAGACGAGTCACACGTTCCGCAAATTTACCCAGTTCCGACAAACACCCTAAAATTAATACCGTACAGAAGCTACCATTTCCTACGTATAAATTGTCACGCCGAAGTGTTATGAGGATGGAAAATGTATTAGTTGAGCCAGTAAAGTGTGGTTGTCATGCCATTAAACACCAAAAAATATGGGTCTGATGACAACTGCTGCGATTCGACTGTAAAAGCAGATATTATCCTTTCAGCACTTCACCGTCCTGGGCTCGGTAGCATCGGAGCTCAGACTGCAGGTTAACAGCACGGCATTAACAAAGCCCGGAGATTTTCTATTAGTAGTTTATGGAAACATGCGATCTTAGCGGTGGAGAAATTTGCAGAAGTCCTTTTCCGACTAATGAAAGTAAAACTATTGATTAGCCCTGCCACAGGAGAACACACAGACAATAAAGCACTTCATATCTGCTTCAGCGAACGCAAAGGTTAGGTGCTGAGGCATATTGCCAGGATCAATAAGTGACAATAATTTCATGTATGGTGCTATAATCAGCTTCCATATTCAGCCAAGAAAGTCAAATATAAAATGGCGTCTGAGGTCATGCCAAGCTCTCACTTTCCATTAGATCTGCGAGATGCATCCATTTTAATAAGAAGCAAAGACTTATGGGTGAGCAGTATTTACACAGAGATACCCCAGGGGCCCCAACAGATGGTTTTATTGCAATTAGCAGATACAGATACAGTACAAGACCAAAGAGAGCTTATTAGTATGTACCGCAATGAACATTTTACTCATTCACAACAAATAAACACCCGGCCTTTCTGTCTGTAACAGCAATAGATACTTCTTTGCACTGCTTTTAGATTTAATAATGCTGGAAAAAGATGATCTGAAATGATCTAGATGTTGTTTAAGGGCCAAAAATTGTATACGACAAATGTGTTTCCTAGTATTGTGAATACTGACAGCATAAGGATTGTCCCTGTACAATCCAGTTAAACTATTTAACCTACATTTCAGCCCAACATGAGAGATACTAGTGAAATATTTAAATTTGTATATATTTAAATTCCATCCACGTTAGCATAATGAAAACAAAGAGATTCCAAAAATAATTACAGCTAAGATAATATTAATCCTGACTAATCATACCTTGATAGAGTTCACGTAGTCTTATTACACCATCGACAACGCTGGACCATTTTACAGCACACACAGAGCTATATCTGAGGTTAACAATGCAAAAGAGTGAGTCTGTCTCATTTTAGCTCGAGTCTTCCACCTCTCTTCAGTTGATATTTTTTTCCCCTAAGGGTCATTTTGCAACAAACTAACATTTTCTGTGTCTATAACTACACTACAAAAAAATGAGTCAATCTCTTTAGATTGCTTACAGAAAAACTATTCTCCTCAACAGCAAGCGGCACCATTAACCTCTCCATGAATTGACTTGTTGTCACCTTGATGGTCCCGACCCCTGAAATCGATGTCAGGAACACAAAGTGCTTATACCACTGTTGATAGACTGGAAACATGAAGCCAGAGTGTTTTTCAAGACAGCAAGAAACCATTTACACAGAACTTATGAAACCGTTGCGTGTTTGCATGTGAAGGCTAGAGATCGGCGTTCAAAAACCTGCTGTGTTCTCTTTGTGAAGTCTCTAATCTTGTACTTTACGTTTCCTCTACGTGCACTCTCAGAAATAACGTGACAGTGGGGGTACATTTCTGTTCTTCAAGGATCAAATATCCCAAATGTGCCATGAAAGTACAGTAATGTTCTTTTTCAGTATAATATTAGTACGTTTTACAAGCAAAAAAAAAACCCTCGCCAGCAATATATAATTAATTTGTACCTTTTTGCTTGAAAAACTCATTTGTACCCAGTTTATGAGAGTGTATACTGTACACATTCAACAACATTCACCCTCAGAGGGGAATAGGATAGTGTAGCACAACCACACATACAGTACAGTAAACATCACGTGTTACTAGTAATACTTCTACTTCTATTTATGGCGACTGCAAAAACAATTACATCCCAAGAAAGCCTCCCGCTATAAGTATATCATTACGTTTCTCTTCACTGATACATTATCTTGACAAATTTTCTTTTTGCCAGATGGAACATATACGCCATATAAAAAGGACTATGAGTAATGGAGATTTGTAATTACCGATAGTGTGTATACACTTACGGTGGCTGGCTGAGAGATATGCAATTAAGCAGTGGATCCTGGTGAGGAGGAACGATGGAAATTCCTGCTGGGGAGATTTCCATACGCAAAGCCCTTAAATATTTCATTAATTGGTCATGTAATGCCCTTGAGTCAGCCATGCCCTGAACCTCCATCGGAGAGACCACTTCTATACCCATGCCATTCTCCCCTGCAACAGAAAACCCCACAAATATAACTCATCTGATAAGATGTTTTACAAGGCTTTGTTCTGCTTGGATTTACTTTTCCTTTTCTAGTCTAGGCAGATACAGTTATTTGCTTATTTGCTGAAATCATGTTCTCAACATTTGCACATTAACATACATTTCAATGGCTGGGATTTTGGAGTAAAGTATTCAAGGTTTTACTTTGTTCCCTCTAAGCTACCAACACCTGGTACCAACAAAAATAATAGCAATTCAGAGGGGTTGGATTTGGGATGAGCACCCAGGGCTAGTGGGAATTGTAGTATTATTTAGTATAACCTCAAATTAACTTTACTTCATGTGTCTTTCGTAAACTACTTAAAAAAAAAAAAATTTTAATAGAAAATGCTACTGAACGGTAACCCACCAAGTGGCTAGCAATGGTGATGGAGTTAAACGCCACTGCTGAATTCTACAGGTCTGATAAGGTACAATTCACACAGAATCGGTTGTACATTAAGTCTAGTACACATGGTAAATAGACCGTAAATAAGTCAGTCAGTACCAAGGTAAGGAAATGCAGTACCCAGATGAATACTTGATTTACCGACAAAGTACAACAAGGGACTAAAAGATTGAGCCAGGGGAAACACAAGTGGGCAGTTAAGTTTACCAGACCATTGTTGTTCAGAATTTCTGAATCTATTGGATCTAGAAATGGTAAAACTGTAATATGCTACAATCTGCTTTAGTGATTAATTACCAGTTGTCATACATGAAAGAACATGGCCTTTGATGAGTAGGTTTTACAAGGTTTTAACTGCTTACTCTGTGGATGACCAAGAAACCGGAAAAGTCTGGATTTCATTGCATTCAGGGATCTTAACTGAATGATCAAAAACCACATTTTTATTAGGCTGTACCAGGCCTCCTGATAATTTTGTCTGCTGCAGATCTCCAAAATGAATTCTCGCTGAATTCTCTTGTTGTTCCACATAGTATATTTTCTGCAGACTTGATAAATTTCATCACAGAGCAAATAAAATTAACATGAGGCAGGATATGAATTTTAATTACAGAGATCATATGATGTAAAGGAATATTAAAAGGTGATCAGTTACCATTTTGTAAATCCGTCTTAATTTTTTTCGACAGTAGACGGTAATTCTTCCTTAATGATGGATCTGGTGCTAGCGTGAATCTTAATACCTTAATAACGTGAAACCAAAAGACTGTTTTGGGTGCGGGAGAAAGACCAAAAGGAGAGATGTCAAGCAGATGGATTAAAAGGCATTAAAATGGATTTTGTGTAATTGATTTTTTCGAAAATATCAAGAGTCGAATAAGAGTCTAAAATTTACTGGAACTGACATGGATATATGAAAGGCACTGGGCGTTTTTGGATGTTAACTCACCCTGCATACACTCCATAATAATCACATGACTCTGGATGAGAAACTACATTTGAATGGATAAAAGAAGTGCCAGTAACATTATTCATTTAACTTTAATGGCAAACTCTTTGTGCTGTTCGGCCTACGGAAACCACATGTTTAGTAATTCAGAACAAGATCTGAAAATTATTTGCAGATCAATAATGCAATACTTATTATATACACACAAGGTGTTAATTATTAAAAAATGGCAACATAAAAGTGCATTACAGCTCTTTATGCAGCAATTATTCAAAGCATGGAGCCTATGTGTTATAGGTGATGAGTTTTAACATTGTATGAAAAAAATATTTATCTTCACCAGTGCCAAATCTCTCCTGATGAATCCAAATGGATGGGCCTTTTTAAAAATGCATGTTTCGCCCAAACCAATCCCCAAGCAAGCCATTTAAAAACTTTACTTGTGTATTAATTATGAAATGGTTCACAAATATGAAAACATGAATACTGAACGCATTTACAACATCTTACTTTAAGAGATGACACATTTAATATGCTGACTAAAAGCTTACGGTCCTAAGTAACGCTTTTTATCTAAGCAACTTTAAATATAAATGACAAGCAAGACAAGCTCAGACAACATTCCCAGAGCTGAAGGGTGCATAAACTCTCTTAGAATATGCATATATGATGATATTTTGCATATTATACCAAATCACCACTGGCATAATTCTCTCATCAAAATACTCGTGTAATTACTGCTGAAGGGCAAATGATGAAGATGGTCTTGAACTTGTAAAAAAAATATATCACATACACACACACACACACACACCCACATACACATACACACACCTGTACATACATGCACACATGTGCACACACACACACATGCACGCAGGCACACACACACGTATATACTGTACACGTGCACAGTTTTATTTTGCATGGTTCAAAACATATGTCCTCATTCCACAGGACCACCACACCTGCAGTCATTATGCGACGTCACCCCTTATTATTCCTAGAATGTGTTTGCCTTGTAGCTTGACATTTCCTCACAGAGCGGGAAACAAGTCCTCTCAGCAGCCTCACAGACCAACACACACACACACACACACTCTCTCTCTCTCTCTCTCTCTCTCTCAGCACACACACACACACACACACACACTCTATCTCTCTCCCAGCACACACACACACAAACTCTCTCTCTCAGCACACACACACACACACACACACACTCTCTCTCTCCCAGCACACACACACACACACACACATACACACACTCTCTCTCTCTCAGCACACACACACACACACACATTCTCTCTCTCTCCCAGCACACACACACACACACACACACACTCTCTCTCTCTTTCAGCACACACACACACACACACACTCTCTCTCTTTCAGCACACACACACACACACTCTCTCTCTCCCAGCACACACACACACACACACTCTCTCTCTCCCAGCGCGCACACACACACACACACTCTCTCTCCCAGCACACACACACACACACACACACACTCTCTCTCTCTCCCAGCACACACACACAGCCGCGACCACAATAGCGATCATAACTTCACCCTTCCTCACTAACTATTTTTGGTTTTGGACATGTGTCAAACAAGTGCCACTGCAACTCCATCATGTCGACCTCCACTGCCTGCGTGATGTTCCAAACAACCTACATCTGAATGCCCAAGAGGCTCATGGGTAATCTAAAAATACTACTTCACTTTCAAGAAAATATAACTTAACCACAACTAACAACAGCAGGGGTATATAAAGGCCAACATAATTCAGTTAGAATAAAGAGTCCATGATTACTGTGCATGTAAAAATATGGATGTTTTTTCTTTTTTAATCAAATACTATGCTAAATAACAAAAATTCAATAAAGTATCTTCTCGCTCCAAACTTCAGATGATTAACTTTTCCAAAAAAAAAAATCTTTCTTTAAGACAAAGGCCCTTCAGATTTATTTAAAGTATTACAAAGAAATAGCTTTAAAAACATTAGCTAAACTAATGTAACTGTGATGAAATTGTAAACAGAAATTGTACGTATGAATGTGCATGCGTGTTTGTGTTTGTGTGCGTGTGTGCGTGCGTGCGTGCGTGAGGGTGTGTGCGCGTGTGTGTGTGTGTGTGAGAGGGACTCCTCTTATGATCACATCCACAAATTGCACCTGACATTTCAAACGTTGAAAGTTACACACTGCGGTGCTTCTTCACTGCTCTATCCCGCTGGGTGTTGCTTTATTAATGAGTCAGACAAAAAAATAACATCTGCACGACTGTAAGTGTCACTTATCAAAAGGAGTGTTTTGATCTGTCTCTTAGCATGTACAGGAAATATTCTCTTTCATGAGGGCAAGAGACAATCGCTGATTGCCAGCACATTCAAATGACCAGATCTAGAACTTTCTTTCTCCTTATTTTTTTTTTTTAAGACTTGAATGGATGAATATTGTATGCCAGTGAGGTAGTTGGGCTCTGAGAGTAGAGACTTTGGAAACTAAGGTCGAGTGTTTGTTTAGGAGAAACAGGCCTATGTGGGCCTGGGCCAATGTGGGAGCAGTATCAAACTGTACTTGCAATATCAAAGTCTTCATTAAAAACCATGATTAGTTCATTGGTTGAATCAGGTGTCACAGTGCCGGGCTAAAACAAAAACCTGCACCCACTCCGGCCCACTTCATAAAAGATTGGACACACCCGTTGTACACAAACTAGCCCCACGTGTTTGGAGAGAATGTCACACACAGTGCCGTGCTGTGATGGGCAGTGGGTCAGAGCGGGGGGGGGGGGATGGTGGGGTGGGGGGGGGGGCTGACCAGGAGAGGGTTTGATGTCTCTCCTGTCAGTAGTGGTGTGAGCCTCACAGAACCTTCCAGAACCTTCCAGGACCTTTCCGTGCTTCTCATTTTCGCAGCATATGGAATACGGTTTGAATAATAAATCCAGCCTCGCGCGGATGTGCCTCAGTGCACTGACAGATATGCCCGAGCTAGTTTAACAAACTTTCCTCTCCCCGACTCCTACGTAAGCACCTCCTCTCTCCACTTGGGCGAACTCAGGTGGAAGGCCCGCCCAATTTACTGTACGGAATTTAAAAACATTTTTCACTTAGTGACACCAAGGAACATTTTTGTGATTTCCACCCACCAGCCTGTCTAAAGGCATCTACTCTTGTCAGCGTCTAATATTAGATTTTTCAGATTTTTGTCATTTCGTATTTTTACAAAATCAGGAGACATGGCAGCTGGTGTATGTCAGGCAATGCGGAAGGCTTTTTTCCCCCCGACCCAAACACGCTTCGTTAAGACTAAACACTGCTTTGATTGGAAAGTTGGAAGAGTTCTCAATCAATCCTTTAACAAAGAGGAATAATCAGAACAATGAGTAACTCTGTGTCAAAGACAGGTTTGAAAAGGAACATAAAAAAACTAACAAAATGCTCAAGGCTTTTGCGAAAGTACCGCTTAAACGTGCTTGGGTTGCCGCTTTTGTCAAATTCTTTGCATTTTAACAGAAAAACCGACAGAAAAATATTTTCATCAGCTGCTCAAATCAAAAACCCAAGAGATGAAACGGGTGCTAAACACAAGAGGTAAAAAGCTATTTTTTATTGATACAATAAATTAGATAAAATATACCTTCGGGCAGTGGTAGCCAACCAAGGTCCAGGAGAGCCGCAGGGTTTTCTGATTTTCGTTGTTACTCTTAATTGAGTAACCAATTAAGGCAGTCAGTTACACAGTTACCTAGCCTGGTTTCTGATGTTTGCTGATATTAAGGTGAAAACAAAAGCCAGCACACTCTGCTGCTCTCCAGGACCAGGGTTGGCCAGCCCAGAGGTGTAGAGCCCAGCTGAGGTTTAACTGGCTTAAAACCACACAGGTCTAACCTGCTGGCTTTGAGCTCCGAGGGGATATTCCCACATTATGGGAGTCTGTGACAGACATTTACATCTTTCCAGACACACACGAGCAAAACACTTTAACAATGATAATGATGATAACAACTTCTGAAAATACGGCACCAATAAACACACGTACACACAGCCGGCGCAAGGTGGTATATATTTCAAACGCGTAATGGACAGCTGTGGTTTTACAGGGCTTCAGTGGGAGCCATTTTAGGAGCTGATGTTTCCGTCTTCGGGCGATATTCAATCCTCCGCTCCACTCCGGGCCGAACATGACAGGAAATCGTTGGCCACAACAGGCCGTTGACTGTCACATGAAAGATTGAGGAGGCTCGGAGGCCCGCGGAGCTGTGTGGCGGGCTAACATCCGTTTTTCCTCAAATCCAAATCCGGCGGGACCAATGACGGAGGAGAGAGGGCGGAAAAGTCGTTTTTACTGCTCGCTGGCGGAATCGGCAGGGGTCGGACGACACGTGAGGCGTCTGTTTTATACATAAGGGTTCCTTTCCCGGAACAGGGGGGTGGGGGGAGCGGTTGTTGGGGACCCCAAATATAAGTGTTCTCAGTTCGACTAGAGTGTGTTCAGTTTGTGTGACATTAACGTATTACACCTGACAAACTAACTGCTATGAGAGTTTTGAATAGGTGATCAGCTATATTTTTTGGGGGGGTCTGTACTGTATGTGTCTGTTTACGCTGTGTTTTAAAAGCCTTTTTAAATGAAATTCAGCGGGAGACGCAGCGCGCTGGAAGGATCGGAGCTTTCCCGAGTGTCAGCAGCTGTTTCAGTAGCAGTTCCCGGGCCTCCGAGGTACCCGCTAAAGAGCCTTCCGGGACTTTTCCCAGCCCAATTCATCCAGAAGGAATAACGCCTGGGACAATTACTCACAGATATTCCCCTCTTATTCCTTCTCTTTCCCTCACAGACCAAGCTATTGCTGCTTTTTTTTGTTTTTCAAAACAAACAGGAAGTGCACTATTTAAAAGAAGGCTTTATACACAGACAATTCTCACACAACAAATTAAGCCATCACTTCAGTTAATTGCTTCATTTGATAATAACATGTGGTTAATTATTCAGAGGCTAATCACTGCTGGCTAATGACATTCTATAAATACCAGAACTGTTATTATTTTCCAGCTCATTGACACTCATATTAGACAATGTGCATTGTGTATACAACATAAATATGTATTTTTCTACAGTATTACAGTAGAACTGTTATGCTACCTTGCTTCCAACATACACTGAAAAAAAAACTTTAATTGTATAAAATTTAAATTAAAGACTAAAGCTTGTTATAGCTATATTTGTTGGTTACTCTCAATTGAAAAAGTGCATTCAAAGTAATTGAGAGCACCTAAAAAAACAAGTAGGTGTAACAAATGGACGTAGGTACATTTTTAATATTTATTTTTTGTATGTGTTTTATGGGATAGCCATGACTCAAGGCATATGGGTTCTGTATAGGCTTTACCTAATGACCTCGCCACATTGAAAAATCATTTTACAACATTTGTATTTTACATTAACTCCAGGCTGTAGAGAACAGAATACACATTTTAACCAGCACACATTGAATGAGTGTCATTGGTTTGCAAAGCCCTACAAACACAAAAACAAAACAACACTCCTCTAAAACCAACACACCGATAATGAGCAATTTAAAGATGCAGGATTACAAACAACATACTTCTATATTTAGCCAAATGGCTATCATGAATCAGCAAATTACGGCTCTATATCTGACTGCAAATCTAACATGCCTCTCTCTTATTGAATGTAACAATCATTTTAAAAACTATACAGCATACAACCAGCTCTCCCATTGGCTCTCTCCTGATGCACCCATGCAGCATCATTAATAACCAGCTTTCCCATTGGCTCTCTCCTGACTCACCCATGCAGCATCATTAATAACCAGCTCTCCCATTGGCTCTCTCCTGACTCACCCATGCAGCATCATTAATAACCAGCTCTCCCATTGGCTCTCTCCTGACTCACCAATGCAGCATCATTAATAACCAGCTCTCCCATTGGCTCTCTCCTGACTCACCCATGCAGCATCATTAATAACCAGCTCTCCCATTGGCTCTCTCCTGACTCACCCATGCAGCATCATTAATAACCAGCTCTCCCATTGGCTCTCTCCTGACTCACCAATGCAGCATCATTAATAACAAGCTCTCCCATTGGCTCTCTCCTGACTCACCCATGCAGCATCCTTAATAACCAGCTCTCCCATTGGCTCTCTGCTGATTCACCCATGCAGCATCATTAATAACAAGCTCTCCCATTGGCTCACTCCTGAAGCTCGGACAGGAAGCAGCTTCTGGTACTTACTTTGAACATCTGTACGCAGCAATTAATCAACTTCAACTAACAGAAAGCCGTCAGATATAGCATTAAAACTGTAAGCAGCATAAGTCACCCCTAACAGAACAAAGGCAAAATGCCAGACTGATCCAAAATGGACACTGGAAAATGGTGCTATGAAGAAGACTGACTACATACTGCTCCAATCAAACCACTGCTGTTGTAAAATAAACCACCTCTAATTATTAAACATTTCAGTTAAGTGGGCAATTTAAAAGTATTTTAGTCAAATCAGCACTTTAACCCCGGGTGAATTGTTTGATTATAAATCAATAATTGTGGAGTACAGAGCCAAATTGAGAAAAAAAAACATGTCTTTGTTCCAATACTTATGGAACTCACTGTATACTGACTGACTATGAATGCACCAGAACCGGTATAAGCATAAGGATCAGCTGGGATCCGGAGGATGAAAAAAAACACTGGTTTATCTGCTTGATAAGATATGTAAGATATGCTACAGTACGTACAGTCAAATATATTATACAGTATAAAGTATGCTGGACTATTCACTGCTGCTACAAGTCTCTGATGCTTGGCTTTCATTGATCATTTTTTCCCAGATCTGACAAAAAGGCCCTTTTCTGCTGGGCTCTCCCCTTATCTATTCTGCTTTGAGTGTGCGGCACAGCCCAGCGCAGGAGAGAGTGATGGAGAGAGAGAGAGGGAGAGAGAGAGAGTGGGGGGGCAGAGGAGAGAGAGATGGGGGAGGAGAGAGAGAAACAGAGAGAGGGAGGGGGAGAGAGGGGGAGAGAGGGATGGAGGGAGAGAGAGTTGGGAGGGAGAAAGGGAGAGGGAGAGAGAGGGAGAGAAAGAGAGAGAGGGAGAGGGGGGAGAGAGACAGAGAGTGGGAAGAGAGAAAGGAGAGAGGGAGAGAAAGAGTGTGAGAGGGAGAGAGAGAAAGCAAGAGAGAAAGAGAGAAAGAGAGAGAGAGGGAGGGAGAGAGAGAAAGGGAAAGGGAGAGAGAGAAAGAGTGAGGAGAGAGAGAGGGAGAGAGAAAGGGAGAGGGAGAGAGAGAGGGAGAGGGGGGAGAGAGACAGGGAGTGGGGAGAGAGAAAGGAGAGAGGGAGAGAAAGAGTGTGAGAGGGAGAGAGAGAAAGCAAGAGAGAAAGAGAGAAAGAGAGAGAGAGGGAGGGAGAGAGAGAAAGGGAAAGGGAGAGAGAGAAAGAGTGAGGAGAGAGAGAGGGAGAGAGAAAGGGAGAGGGAGAGAGAGAGGGAGAGGGGGGAGAGAGACAGGGAGTGGGGAGAGAGAAAGGAGAGAGGGAGAGAAAGAGTGTGAGAGGGAGAGAGAGAAAGCAAGAGAGAAAGAGAGAAAGAGAGAGAGAGGGAGGGAGAGAGAGAAAGGGAAAGGGAGAGAGAGAAAGAGTGAGGGAGAGAGAAAGGGAGAGGGAGAGAGAGAGGGAGAGGGGGGAGAGAGAAAGGAGAGAGACGGGGAGAGAGGGAGAGAGAGAAAGAGTGTGAGAGGGAGAGAGGGAGAGAGAGAGGGAGAGAGAGAGAGGGGCTGGGGCTCAGGCTGCAGCTCTGGGGGCAGTCAGTGACTAATAGGAGGCGTCTGGGCTGCGGGCCCAACAGGGCCTGATTACAGGCACAGGGCCGCTCGGCTCCCGGGCCTGACACATATTTATGCTGTTTGTGTTTTATTTACTCCTTGCTCCGCCTGCCGTCTCCAGCCCACTGCCACGATAACACGCCCGGCAGGCTGGGGAAATAAACCTGTTCCTTCACTGCATCCGTCTCCATCTCTCTCCCGCTCTCTCTCTCTCTCTCCTGCTCCATCTCTCCCTCAATTGATTTCACTTCACTCTCTCTCCTGCGGTCCCTTTCCCATTTCCTCTTTCTCCCTCTCTCTCCTGCTCACTCTCACTCACTCTCTCTCTCTCTCTCTCTCGCTCTCTCAATTGAATTCTCCTCACTCTCTCTCACTCTGTCGCTCTCCTCTCCCGCTCTCAGTCTACCTCTCTTTCTCTCGCTGTAGAGTTGTCAGGGCTCAGGACCTTGATGGACAGGGAAGAGGGTCTTGGAAGAAGACAAATGAAGGGTTTGGGAGAAAAATAATCCATTCCACAGTGCGGATTGTTTTATGTAACCCGCAAAATATACAGGCTACTGGCTAACAACTGCTAACAAATTTGGTTAACATGCACTGTCCGTTGTTCCTACATCTTTGACGGGTTAAAACTCAAATCTTAAATCTTTCCTGTGGTGCATTAGCAGACTCACACATTTTCAGCAGTAGCTTAAAAACATTTAGTAAATATGCTAGATTTTATTATATCTTGCTTAAAATACAGCAGTAGCACTGTATGTCATTATAAGATTTGAGGTTCTGAGGTTATACAGTGTTCATTCGGGTTAAACCTACAGCATGAATGTGACAAATGAGCTTAATGCTGGTAACCATAGAATCATAAACCACCCTCCACACTAACTCAAAACAACAGAGAGACATAAGCTTGATGTCGAAAGCAGAAAGCCAACAGAAATCTGGAGAAATCTTCACTGCGGACTAAAATGTCATTAAACGCGCTTGGCATCCAAAGCTACTCAAAGCACACGTGTCATTGGTCCCAGTCCAGCCTGCTATCAAGGCAAATCTACGCATCAAGCTGGCTCACAAAATGACATATGAAATTGCCATTTCATACTCAAACACGGGAGATATTTTCCTTAAGGTCCTGGATTCCTTTTTAAATGTGTCGATTTCCTCGCTTGTAAAGTACGCTGTGAAGCCTATAATTTCAGGCCAGGTGTGGAAAACTGGAGATTCTGACACCACATCTATCCAGTCCATTTCCAGTCCATTTCTGTGTAAAATGGCTGCCCTTGTTTTTCATTGGTTGGCTACTACACTACTGCACCTCAAACATACAGAATCACTTCCACGAAATGAGATATTTATCTTTATTATGATTGTAAAAAGGTTATTTTTTCTGAAGTGAAAATGAATTGAAATATTATTTCAAAACTTCTACCTCAGGCAGTTTTTTGTCAAGCATACCCAACTTTCAGGACAACTTTCTGCGTATTATTATCCATATGGTATTTACACAAACAGAGAGGTGATATAATGATAGCCATGTTTGCCCATTTATGGGTGTTCAGGAGAATACTCATCTCTTATCTGCCATGTAGCACCATAACAGTCCTCATCCTATTCTCTGTTTCTATACACTCAGTGAGAACTTTATTAGGTATTATATAATTTTAGACTTATTAAGTCTTCCGCTGTAGCCTATCCACTTCTGACATTTGGTCTGAAAAACAGCTGAACCTCTTGACCACGTCTGCATGCTTTTATGCATTTACTTGCTGCCAAATGATTGGCTGAATAAATATTTGCATTAACAGGCTGATGTACAGGTCTACCTAATAAAGTGCTCACTGAGTGTATATTTCCAGTTCCATCTGTAGAACTGGAAGAGGGCATGGCTTATTCCCAATGTGATGTGGAAGGCAGGCAGATGGAATTGCTTTAATATCATGGAAAAACCTTGAATGAAGTATTAGACTAAACGACCACATGCTTCATCAACGGACACACACACTCGCGAGTGAGAGGATAACTTAATTTAGAATACGTCTCATATTCACAACATATTCTTAATTGCTTCAGAGTGATAAAACTGTGCAGATGACAAGTGGTATTTCTCAAATGCCTGATGCACAATGTAGTCGGTGTATATGCCATTATTTTTGAAGACTCTTTGGGTCCCTTGGTATTTCAGGATGTTACTCCCTTTACCCTACACGGACTCCAAACTTGATTGGGAAGCTTGTCAGTTTCGCACCAAAAAACTCAACCTGCCGACATAGCTCCCAGACGCTCCAGGAATAAATTTGAGGAAACGCTTTGGTCACCAGTTGGCCATTAGGTACGCTCACCCTCTTCCTCACTGCTATCAGAACAAAAATGAACTTGCTAACAAAATGTTTCCGAGAGTTTCATTCGCAGTCTTGTAAGGCAGGGGAAACGAGCCATGCTTTTCGAATAAAATCTTTACATGATGAGCCCGTAGCAGCCTTTCATGCCTCCTCCACCAGAGTTCATATAGACATGCTTGGTTTAAAACCACCCTATAAAGAAAAAAAGAAAAAAAAACCACGTGCCGTAAATTCTGACACTTCCACACGAATTCCTTTTCAAACACTTGTCTTTTCTTACCATAATAGATGTCAGTGCCTCTGATGCGGCTCGGCCCCGACGCCGCCGCCGCCGTATCGGGCCTCCTGGTTTCACATCTGAAGGCTGCGCTCAGCACCGCTCTCTGTAGCCCCACATCAAACGCCCGGGAGCCGCGTCACCTGCCGACTGCGTGTGGATCCAGCAAAATATCTTCAAATCACCTGTCCGAGACGTTTTTCCTCTTATTAAGCCCCGCTACGGAGCGAGGCTTAAAGGCAGCGCCGCCGTTCTCTGGTTGCGCTCGGCCCCGGCGCGTTACGGCGGACGAGATTGCGCTCCTTCGCCTTATCCCGGGCCCGGCGGAGCGCGGTGCTCACCGCGCCGCGCTAAAGGGCTGTCACACGCGAGGAAAACCCGGGCCCAGGTTTCAAACGCGCAGACAAAAATGTACTTTAAAAACTTCCACTTGATGCTATAAAAATCTACAAAGTCAGAAAGGCATTCGAGTGCAGGCAGATACTTTCAGTGCCGGTAAGCCCCGCTGTGCATGCTATTTAAGGTCAGGGACAAAGCCTTCTGTGCTTATTACATTCAAATTACATTGTTATTACACTGTAATTACTAAATGCATTTTTAAACTATTAGTTCACATTTTTCATACACACATGCACACACAGACACACACACAAACTGCCAATCAATCATAGGATGTCTCTGAATAGTAAAGTATACTTTCAGTATTTTCTTTTAAATATCACAAAAGATAAAAATCTATCTTGTGGACTTTGCAACACAATACTTTGAAAAGGTATAGAGCTGTTCCAGTTCCAAAAATCTGTCTCATCCCAGGCCAAATATGCATAAAGAATAACAGCTTAATAACTTTAAATTTTCATAATGCTTCATTGTATTTTAAATAAATGGATCAGAAATGATTTACAATCAGCCTTGTCACAACAGCCCAGCCACAAATCACAGCACTGATTTTCAATATAAAAACAGAGAGTTGTATTACCGCCTGCAAATAAGTTTCGATGGTTTTTGGCGTGTAACTGATTTGGCTAATAGAAAGATTAGCCATGGCAAATGATTTATGAAATTTGAAAGTGTCCGATTTCAAAGCAAAACACTAGTGTAGTTTCTAGAAAAATATTTCTCCATTAAAAATTCATAAATAAGCGTAACACGCAGTAATGCTCCTACAACAAAAGCGCATGAATGATTCAGGTGGATACGCTGTATATTTTAGCCTTTTTTTTTTTTTCTGTACTCCCGAAAGCTCTCGCCACTGCAGTGCACCCTGGGACCTCAGTCCTCCAGCCTAGATCCACCCCGATAGAGAGAACTGCAACGCTCTGCTAAGGCCGGCTGTTAGCATAGCCGACCGTGGTTTCGTCTCGTTCTGAAATTACAGGCCTGACAGAGGCCCTTTTTAAAGCGCTATACTGCCTGCTGGACGTGTGGTTCCTAGCGCACCGGCTCCCAGCATCGGCTGCGGAGACGTGAAGTGTGTTCTGGGGGTAAGTTTAATCTCGGCAGGTCATATTTTACTGGTGCTCAGATGAAACAAAGCAGCCCTGCCAGCCAGGCTTTCATCTCTGGCACCGGGGTCCAAAACAAAGAGAAAATGATTGATTGAAGGATGAATTATTTAGCACCGCTGCCTGTACTGCGCGGAGACGGAGCGAATGCAGTCAGGTACAGAACCGTCCGCGGAACGCCGCCACGCTCGACCCCGCTCCTGTAATTTTACTAATGTGGATCAGCACAAATTTGCAAAGGTAAAATATTAATGGCGACATTGGGCGAGGGCCCGTTTTTTTGGGGGGTTTTTTTCGTGGCGGGGTTGGAGGTAAACAGGGAGGACAACGCGGGAGGGGCGTGTGTGTAGCCCACCTGAGTGTGTAGACGTGGGAGGGGTGTGTGTAGCCCGCCTGAGTGTGTACACGTGGAAGGGGTGTGTGTAGCCCACCTGAGTGTGTACACGTAGAAGGGGTGTGTGTAGCCCATCTGACCGTGTAGATGCAAGAGGGGTGTGGGTAGCCCACCACAGCATGTTCAAGTGGGAGGGGTGTGTGTAGCCCACCTGAGCAAGCAGAAGCGAGAGGGTTGTGTGTAGCCCACCTGAGTGTGTAGATGTGGGAGGGGTGTGTGTCGCCCACCTGAGCTAGCGGACGTGGGAGGGGTGTGTGTAGCAGTGCAGACGTGGTTCGCGGCAGCGTACCAGGATGATTAGAAGGAAACATCCCTCCTGTGGTGGAGCCTTTGCTTCACAACAAAGGCCTACGCTGGAAAATACATTTACACACAGAAAAATGTAAACCTGAGAACAGGAGGGAGCCGTGGCAACAGAGGCACTGCAGTGGTGAGGTAGGGAGACATGGAAACAGGCAGGAATTTCCTTTTTCAGTCGCCCAGGGAAACGAGAGGAGGAAGAGGAAGAGGAGGAGAAGGAGGGTTTAACACCATTTAGCATTGCAAGTACACAGTCAACCACAGGGGGCGCTGTTGCAGTATTCAAGCGAAGCAGGGAAAAGATTTGGTCAACCTAGGCCAAGAGATACACACTGACATGCACCCGCACTCACTCTCTCACACACACACACACACACACACACACACTCACAGGACATTTTCCAATATCCCTTCCTGATGAAATTTCATTTGGATAGTAAATGCATTGTAATTTACTGTCACAAATGTCTAATGGACATCAGAATCGCCTGACAGTGGAGCGGTTAATCAGCTCGTTTGTAACTGAATATAGTTGAGAGGGGATGGATCTATTAAGAGAGTCGCTGCTAGAAATCATATGTAATCACACACAAGTAGAACTCTTCTCAATTTATTTATTTATTTTTTTAAATCTGAAACTTGACAGTAATTGAATTTGTCCCAAGTTTCAAAAGAAGATGTAGATAAGTTTCAGGGACCGCAATACTTTGGCGCAGTTTGTATAGAGCTTTCGATGTTTATTCTGTACAATGCTGTGAATTAACCCACCATACCCCCCCTCCAAACAAAAAAAAACAAAAAAAACTGTCACATCATGTGACTCTCAGGCATTTGTGATTTGTCAGTAGATAGATGAAGGGGAACCGTCAGCAGATACATTTCGTCAGAACTTTGAGAACATACTTTATAAAAAACATGCAACACGTATATGACACAGATATTTTTCCTCAAGCAATGCAGGATTAGCAGGCTTACACAACAGAACACTCTCATAAAAAACGCTCCAGAAGAAACCCTGTGATTATGTGTTATGTAGTTATGTAGTTAAAGGGTTAGTTATGTAGTTAAAGGGTTAGTTATGTAGTTAAAGGGTTAGTTATGTAGTTAAAGGGTTCTTTGTCTGTGAGCTTTCACACTTCACACCTATGACAGAGGGTTCCAGAAAGAACTGAAAAGGGTCTCTCTATGGAGCCAGCCCAGAGCACGCTCCTTTTCTCCTGAGAGCGTACAGTCACCCGCCTGGAAGTCGGACCGACGTGGCCCGCGTTACAGAGCCCGGCTCAGTGCCCTCACAGTCACCGCAACCTCGCCGGGGCGAAGCCGCAACTCTCGGCGGCCATATGCAAATGGGGCGAGTGATGAGTGCCAATCACGGACGGAGAGTAATTCCCCCCCTGGTAGGAACGAGGCGCGGAGCGGCGAGAGCCAATCATCTCTGAGGGCCATGATTGCGGCCTTCGCGCTCCAACCATCATCATCAGTCAAATGAACAGCGGGGCGCGAAGGGGCAGGAGAGCGCGCGGCTTCACGTACTTTATTACGCCCTTATTACGCACTCCTTCAGCCCCGCGCTGGAGAGGACGCACTCGTGGAGAGGTGTGACTAAAACCCACCCCCCTCTCTCCGAAACGGATCATACGCTACTGCTGGAGGTGTGACTAAAACCCACCCCCTATCCCGTCAAAACGGATCATATGCTACTGCTGGAGGTGTGACTAAAACCCACCCCCCTCTCTCCGAAACGGATCATATGCTACTGCTGGAGGTGTGACTAAAACCCACCCCCTATCCCAGCAAAACGGATCATATGCCACTGTTAGTGGTGCAGGGGACTAAAACCCATTCCACCCTCTCCAAAATTGATCATATGCTACTGTTAATGGTGGGGGGGACTAAAACCCACCGCCTCCTCGCCAAAACTCCTCGCTAAAACCCACCGCCTCCTCACCAATTATTAATACGCGACTGTTGGAGGTTTGAGGGACTAAAACCCAGCCTGGGTTCATAAGATACTGAAAGAGGTTTAAAAGCCATCAGCCTCAGTTGCCATTTTGGCAGGTACCTAACCTTACAGTGCTATGGGTCCAACCAGTGGACTGTATCACAAAGCAGGATTAGGAAGTCAACGGATAACTGCACTCAGTAAAACCCGGAGCCCTCCCAGATCTGGAACATGGACTGCAGTAAAAAGAGCCATTCCAGGTTTTTCTCCTGGACAGAGTAAAACCCAGAACAGCTCTTTTTCCTGTACTTCAGATTCCAGGGGTTTTGAAGTGAAACCAATCAGATTGCAGTGGGGGGGTTTTTTTAGCAGAAACCAATCAGATTGCAGGTTTTTTTTAGCTCCGATATCACAGATTGGAGACCTTGAGACCAGAAAAACTTTTATTCACCATGTTTTTTAATAAAAATATCACACTTGAATGCTTATGTAAGTTAAAGTTACTAAAAATACCATGCCATAGCTTTTAAAGACTACACATTGTGAATTGTGACTATAAAGTGTGTGTGGGGGGAATCAAGGCAAGAACAGGGTTAATGTGAGAGCACATCATTACTTAATCTTGAAGGTTAGGGTGCCATGTTGTTCTTCTTTAAGAGTCCTTTTATACTTGATAAGCCTTTATAATTATCTAGGTCTTACTCTGCACTGGATATTAGGGCAGAGCGTCGGCATTAGCCTTGTGGTGTAACGATACGGAGCCGAGTGCTTAAGAAACTTTATCACTCCTGTTACATTAGCCCTCATTGAAGAAATAATGAAACAGAAATGATGCTATCGTATAGAAGTGTGAGAAAGGTTTTGCTTTCGGTTTGCACACAGATTACAGGCCGGGCAGAAATCAAAGCGCCTTCTTCCTCAGTGTCTCTCCTACAGATCCATCCACGTGGACATTCCCATGTCGCGGTCAAAGGCTCTTCCTAACCGTGGTCAGGTATTTGACACGGGCACGAGATAAAGCTGGCTGCGTTCTCAGCACATGCATTCATTGACCTAGAGCGTGCATGGCACTGAGCATATTCTCATGTTATTTTTGATGACCTAGGTCTTATTTACAGGTTTCCCGTATGGCTCTACCAGATGCAAAGGGTTCTAAAATGGCGGCCGCTTTTGAAGACCATGTCTCCCAACCCGCCTCCACTTCCTGCATCCGCCAGCTCCCGGTGACGTTGTGAATGCTGAGTCAGCACAAGTGACGCAGCACTAGACTTTCCCACACGCGTGTGTGTGTGTGTGTTCTACTGTATGTGCTGGGAATCACAGCACACGCGTGCATCAAGAGGAGACTCTCTCTCAGCTCTTTTTCAGGTATGACATCATAAATACGCGATTGGAACGTTTCTAAACGTTCCAGCGCTGATGTCACAATCACGACTGCTGACGGGAGTTGTAGAACACTGACTGAAGAGTTTTTAAAAACATTCCAAAATAGCCTACTCTCGAGGCTATAAGACAGGCCTTTAAGGCCTTGAAAGGCCTTAAATATCGTTGAGTCCCTACTCTGTCCATGCACTTGTGTTCTGTGTGCGGTGCAATGCTATCGCTGCGG
>NC_083767.1:7358111-7378111 GCF_963514075.1 Conger conger
CACACACAGTCCTACACACACACACACACACACACACACACAGTCCTACACACACACACACACACACACACACACACACACACAGTCAGTCCTACACACACACACACACACACACACAGACACACACACAGTCCTACACACACACACACACACACACAGTCCTACACACACACACACACACACACAGTCCTACACACACACACACAGACACACACAGTCCTACACACACACACACACACACACACACAGTCCTACACACACACACACACACACACACACACAGTCCTACACACACACACACACACACACACACACACAGTCCTACACACACACACACACACACACACACAGTCCTACACACACACACACACATACACACACACAGTCCTACACACACACACACACACTCACACACACACACACACACACACAGTCCTACACACACACACACACACACAGTCCTACACACACACACACACATACAGTCCTACACACACACACACACACACAGTCCTGCACACACACACTCACACACTCACACACACACACAGTCCTACACACACACACACACACACACACACACACTCACACTCACACTCACACACACAGAGTGCTACACACACACACTCACACATCCACACACTCACACAGTCCTACACACACACACACACCCACACACACTCACACACATACACACACACTCACACAGTCCTACACACACACGCACACACACACACACTCAGACAGTCCTACACACACACACATACACACACACATAGTTCTACACACACACTCACACACAGTCCTACACACACACATAGTCATACACACACACACACACACTCACACTCACACACAGTCCTACAGAGGCACAGACCCACACACACACACACATACATGCACACGCATATCACTGCTCAGATGAGGAAATGCCACTAGCAGGAGTGGCCTTGCCTCTCTCCATTCCCGAGATCGACATCAACAAAATGTCACCCTTAATGGTTATTAAGATTTCTTCCCCCTAAAGTACTGTGACTGGGCACAGCATTTCCAACCACCAGGGACAGCATGATTCTTCTTCATGGACCTCCTACACTTTCACATAGGCTATATAAGGATGAGTGAGTTTGAAATGGCAGTTGTCATATTATCACACACCTATATCACACCGTATCTTCAAATGGAGTAATTAATAAACAACATGCAACAACAACAGACAACATACACCTCTCAGAGCCCTAAACCTGATCACTGAAAGCAAAGCAAATCTAAAAATCACTTTGAAAACAATGTTCTCTTTGACTCATCATTGGGGAAAATATGGAAATAAAAAGACATGGCTTTTGCGCAGGGTGTTGGCTGGAAGCAATCGGGAGCGTATCTCAGCTCTACGGAGCCGGATATCGCCCGCTGCAAACCCAATCAAACCTGGTTCCCGTTGCATCCCGGCACTACTAAATATGGATTGTAATTTCACATCTGAAAATCACAAGCTGCCAAATCATATGCTATGTAAATATAATACATGGATTTTTTTTTTCTCACACACTACATGCAATCCCACAGAGTATTTGAATTTAAAGCAAGCGTGAAATATAAACCCTTCACACAGATTAAATTCGGAATCAACTAGGCCATGTAAATGACGTGGCAGTGGGGAGGCGTGCCACAATTAGCATACCGGCTCCTGTTAGCACAATTATAATACAGAATGCTGTTAGCACAATTAGCATACAGGCTCCGGTTAGCACAATTAGAATACAGAATGCTGTTAGCACAATTAGCATACAGGCTCCGGTTAGCGCAATTCGCATGCAGGTTCCCGTTAGCTCAATTAGGTGAAGCAGATGGATAGATGTGAAAAGTGAAAATGTAGGAAGGAATGGGAGTTGGTCTCTGCGTTAACGCCTTCCAGGCAAAGGACGTAGCCGAGCCGACAGCAGTTGATGGAGGAAGGCCTCGCACGTTGTCGAGTGTAAACCCTGTCACTGTGTGTTTAAAACTCCCACACCTGCAATAAAAGAATGCTAGTCTTTAACAAATGTTGACTGTTCAAACAAACCCCTCCACACTGCTTAGGGAAAACATTAAGGGAACGAGGGGGGGAAACGATGACACTTCCTCGGGGAAAGAGACTGTCGTGGACCCCTTCTGGGGATATAGGCACAAATGGGCAAATCTCTCAGGTTTCCATTTGAAAGCGTGCTTTAGTAAATACAGGCACGGCACGATGAAGGAACACCTGGCTGCAAAAACAGACGCAGGCTTGAAGGCGAAGTGGCACCCCTTACACTGCGAGGCGACGAATGCTACGTTCAAAATCCACTGAAGGTGGGCAATCACAAACAACCAAGAGACACGAGAAGATCGGACACACAAAAACAATCGTGAGATTTTCCCCTTTCAATGTGCCTCATCTTGACTGTCAACTGCCTGGGTAACTCTGTCAGGTCCACGTAGCAAAAAAGATCTCAACGGGGTAATTCCTGGTGAAAATAATGGCTGAATAAAGATGAACCCTTAAGCATCCATCTCAGTGGGTGAGCGAACGACAAAAAAAGCAGGGTGCTCATGTTTCCGGACTTCTGAGATGACTTATTGAAACGCACACTTCTGGCAATACAATACACGACTTACTGCACTCATATTACAGTTATTTAGCTGATGCTTTCATCGAAAGTGACTTAGATTGATTCGACCAGTGGTTCCCAAACTCAGTGGTAGAGTACCCCTGTGTATGCTGGTTTTCGTTCCAACTACAACTACAATCCATGAATTTTAACAAGCTGTTGTGTTTTCTTGATTACGTGCTGTTTATGTTTTAAGGGATTAATTTACCCTTTTAAACCAAATTTTGTCAGCAAGCAATGCTTACCACAGATAATAAAATTGCCACGTTCATAATTTGCTTATTGTGGTATATTGCAAACTATGCATACATTTTGCATAAACACAAAATTTCACAAAAACACTGATTAAAATAAGACAAATCAGTATAAATAAGTTTAATCAGTAGGCTCCTAATTGGTGAAAATGTGTACACGTGCCCAGCAAAACAAACATTTGGAAGATAATGAAGAATTCAAAGGCAAAGCAAATAATAACAAGGCAAACCTGCATTGTGTTTATATGTTTAAGAGAGAAAAAAAAAGCAAATGAAATTAAACACGTTCAACTATCAAATTACGAGCCCATTAGTTAACCTGGGTCCTTTATTTCTAACCCCTTCTTTTGTAATTGTTTGTGCAATAAGCACAATATGAGCATGGTAATTTTATTCTTCATGCAACTGGAAAGCTATTCCTGGCATAATGTTGACAAAGGTAAATAACCCCTCTAAAGATGAAAAGCACATAAATAAAGATTAACAGATGGCAGTTGTGGTTGGAACAAAAACCAGCATACACAGGGGTACTGCAGGACTGAGTTTGGGAACCACTGAATTGGACTAAGCAGGGGTCAATTCCCCCTGGAGCAATGTCGGGTGAAGGGCCTGGCTCAAGGGCTAAACAGCCCCAAGCATTGATTTTACTGTACTACTTCCAGGTCCCAGTCACTCAGTCCCATGTACTTTAGTCACTAGGTCATAGGCTGTCAGAAAACTTGTGTCAAGGCCTGCTGTTTGGCTCCAGTGTGTGGATGGGCCCCATGTTCTGGTTCCAGTGTGAGGATGGGTCTGGTATCTGTTAAGGCCCTGTTCTAGTGTGTGGATGGGCCCCTTGGTCTGGTATCTGTTAAGGCTCTGTTCCAGTGTGTGGATGGGCCCCTTGGTCTGGTATCTGTTAAGGCTCTGTTCCAGTGTGTGGATGGGCCCCATGGTCTGGTATCTGTTAAGGCCCTGTTCTAGTGCATGGATGGGCCCCCATGTATAAAATAAGAAGCTGTTGATGTACCACACCATGCCACCTGATCAGAAGCACTACTAGTCCAGGAATCTCAAAACCCAAGTGGCCTTTGTGCCGCAGGGTCTGCAGGTTTTTTTTCGTTGTTGCAGCTTTTCCTTTCAATCAACATCCATTTTAGGTCTTCGGAAAAAAGGTGTGCGGCCGCTTTCGCCAATCGAGGGTTTGAACAGAGCACAGAGGTGCTGGGGGAGGGCAGAAAGGCCAGCAGAAACGACAGGGCTCCAGGACTGTGAACAGGAGAGCCGCGTTGAAGACTCAAAGGGAGAGCGGCAGCACGCCGTCTGTGGGACTACAGAGAAACCGGCCCGGCTCAGATGTCAGATCTGAAGGGCGCAATATGGCGCCGGGTGAATGACAATGGTAGATCCAGCTACCGCGGTGAACGGTGTGTTTCTCCTGAAAGGGCTCATGCAGCCTCCTGACTGAGGGAAGAAGGGGAAGCAGGGTGTGTGTGTGTGAGTGTGTGTGTGTGTGTGTCTGTATGTCTGTGAAGGGGGGGTGTCTGTGTGTGTGTGTGGAGGTGAGTATCTGTGGAGGGGGGGGGTGTCTGTGTGTGTGTCTGTGGACGCGGGGGTGGGGGGGGGGGGTCTGTGGGGGTGTGTGTGCCTGTATGATGGTGTGTGTGCGTCTGTGGGGAGGGGGGGTGTCCGTGGGTGTGTATGTGTGTGTGGAGGTGTGCGTCTGTGGAGGGAGGGGGTGTCTGTGTGGATGAGCGTGTGTGTGTGTCTGTGTGGAGGTGTGGGTGTGTCTGTGTGTGTCTGTGCATGTATGGTGTGTGTGTGTGTGTGTGTGTGTGTGTGTGTGTTTGTGGAGGGGGGTGTCTGTGGCGGTGTGTGTGTCAGTGGGGGGGGGGGGGGGTGATATATCTGTGGTTGGGTGTCTGTGTGTGCGCATGTGCATGTATGGTGTGTGTGTGTGTGTGTGTGTGTGTGTGTGTGTGTGTTGGGGTGGTAGGGGTTGGTGGGTTCAGGAGGTGGGGGAGAGTGGATTACAAGCGCCTTGATCTCACATCTGCTTATGGAGGTTTAGCCCTGGGCCCGAGGTTTCATAACCAATAACTCACACAGCCTCACCAAGGAGCTGTCAGAGGGGGCAGCTGCATACTGTACCTGGGGCGGGTGGGGTGGGGGCAACGCAGGCCCGAAAAACACAGGAGCTGTTCGCCCCACCCCCCACACACACACACACACACACACATACACACACGCGCACACGCACGCACACGCACAGCATCAACACCATTTACCCTGCCTGTCTATCTCCCTCTTTATCACGCCGGTCTAAACACAGAGTCAGTCGACAGAGCACTGCTGGGAGGAAAATGTGAGCCTTTTAGAAGGAAAAGAAAGCTGCCCTTAAATATCAACACCTTTCTGATCAAGGAAGACAGGCGTTAGAATACATCTGTAAATAAGTTATGATCCAATTCAGCAAAACAACAGCAGGGTCTGT
This sequence comes from Conger conger, assembly GCF_963514075.1. Classification (NCBI taxonomy): domain Eukaryota; kingdom Metazoa; phylum Chordata; class Actinopteri; order Anguilliformes; family Congridae; genus Conger; species Conger conger. Next base: position 7,363,469 of record NC_083767.1, read on the forward strand.
TACAGATTTCAAAAGCGTGGTGCATTATACATGAGTTTGTCAATCTAAAGTAATCAATCTACTACATGAGGGATGAACTTATGAAAACCCTGTGTTGAGATTTATTGAACAACCTGGTGTCTATAATTGGACAGTTACTTGGACAGGAGACTCACAGTTTTCCAATGGTTTCGGAAAATCTTTGGTGGTCCAACCTTGACAGACATGAACACAATTTGCCGCTTAGTTTTTTCCCTCCTTCTCTTTGTTTCAAAAAAGCATCAGAACAAAACAAGTGTAATTTGCATCTGTACGACATGAGAAAGGATGACAGCTCATTACACACAATTCCTGGCACAGGCCGGGGAACTGCGGAAGCATGTCAGCGAGCTGAGAGAAAAACCAGGGCACGGATGACCAGCCAAAAAAAGGCACAAAAACCCAAAATGTTCCAGGAACAGAGGCGGGGTATAATTTGTTCATTTAAATTTTTTTTGTTTGGTTTTTACAGGAATACCAGGGCAAAAAAACCATCTTGTCATTTCATCACAGAAATTCCCACCGGGGAGATCACAGGAGTGCGGACATCCCCATGGCGACGGCGAACTTCCGTCCTCTTCCTCCTGTGAACCTCCGTCCTCTTCCTCCTGTGAACCTCAGTACTCTTCCTCCTGTGAACCTCCGTCCTCTTCCTCCTGTGAACCTCCATCCTCTTCCTCCTGTGAACCTCCGTCCTCTTCCTCCTGTGAACCTCAATTGATGCTTCTCATTCGTTCGGTCGTCTTTCGATAAAAATTACATGTGTGGCAACTAATTATCTTGGTGAATCATGGTACTAGTAGTATTTAACGTCTTGCAACTTTGCTTAGCCCACTGGTCTCTATGATACTGAGCCTTTGGTACTGTTGAGGTCTTCATACTGTAAGCCTACAGCGGCAAGTACATCAGAGGTAGTTGTTTATCTGGTGAAAACGCTAACTATTCATTTCTATGTCATACCCGGTGAGTTACTGAGCGAGGACACCAAAACGTCCATTATTAAAAACAAAGAATGAGAATGAAATGCGGAAGAGGAAGATGAACAGGTCTTAAATCTTTATTTTTCCTTTTGAAGTGATTTTAACAAGGATCTTTAGTGTTATTTTTATTTTAGAATAATGATATGCTATTATACCATAGCTTTGACTTTTTTTCTCATTGTAAGCCATTAGCATTATATTAGCAACCACAACTACTGAGTGGGCCTTTAACTCTGCTCCTGGACCTTTCTTCCTTTGCACACACCACAAGCGCACATTTACCAACTCTCTATTCAGTCATTTGTTCATTCATGAACAAAAAAAAACACAGCAAGAAACAGCAGCAGACAGTGTCACTCACGGATACTATTAAACACGAACCGGAGCGGAGGCTGGGTGAGCTGATTGCATTAACATATCCAATTAATCGTGACTTTCCCATTTCAAACTGGAATTATCGCAAAACACCCAAATTCTGTAATTGTGCAAATAGCTGAATGAAACACTTACCACATAATAGTTTTAATTGCAATAATATGCTTTCTATATTTAAAAAGATCCGTGAATTTTGGAAAAATTAACGCCGAGCCAATTTGAAAACACTTAGCGGCAGTCAGATTTGTGGCTTCGTCTCCTATTTTTTTTTCTGGATTCTTTCCCGAAACATATTTATCAAAGTGTCTGAGAGGGAGCTGAGGGGCTGAGCTGGGGAGGTAAAATGTCAGTATTCTCCAATCCTCCGCCATAGTCCCGCGTAAAGAGAGGCAAAGCAGGTGGCATTTTCAGAGGATTGCATCTGCGGATGGCAGAGCGCTGCACACCAGCAGGCTAACGGAGGAACGCATCAGCGCTGGTCCTGGTGCACTGCAGAGGAACTGGGGGGACAGGACACCGACCCGACACCGCATTTCACACACTCCGCGGCGGTACGTAATTACAAACCGCCGCGTTTATAAACATTACGGGCTCATCCTCGGCAACTATCGCAAGCTGTCTTTGTGGCATCTGGTGACAGCAAAGGAGAATACCCGAGTGTGTGAGTTTTTTTGCTTTTTAATGTCACCTGGGGCCTGAAAATGAACAGGATGGGGTAGGGGGTTAGGAAGGTGACAGGGAGGGCATTGCGTAATCTCTCCCATCCACCCCCCCCCCCCCCCCTACAAAAAAACCTCTTTGTTTTCTCTGAATGAGACGGAGAGGTTTCCGTATCTCTCTGACTCATGAGGTATCGGTAAAATGATGCAGACAACCCCCTCTTGGCCAATCTAGACCTCCTGGTTCACCGCCAGGAAAAACAGGAGAACCCTGGGACGGCCCTATTACATCACGCTAACAAAACAACGGACGTCTATTTCCGCAATTTATCCCAAACGAGTGCAATTACGAGTGAAAGTCCAGGAACAATATTGCGGGATGTGTTATCGAGGGGTGATCTGCGTCTGGGCCGGGGGCCCAGGCATATGGCCCCGCTCACTGCAGAAAACACAACAGCAGCCCTTAGTTACGCTCATGACTGACACACACATCGCCGCAACGCGCTCCGCGTTTCGCTGTGACCACTTTCAGAAAAACACGCAGATGGAGGATGTCTGTTACGTTTGACTAATACTATACGTAGATCGTGCACATAGAAAAAGGAAAAAAAAAGAAGAAATCCTGCTTGCCAACAAGATCTGTTTGGTAATTGTATTATTCATTGAATAATCTCAGAAATACGGTTGTGATTCTTTGTAAATATAACATCATATTTGGCTAATAATATAGAATTTGCAAATGGAAAAAAATGTACTTTGTCGATAAAAAATAAAAAACAAAAGTAATCCTGAGCTTGCAGACAAGACCAGTTCAGTAACTCGTTTTGATTGAATAATCTTCTAAGTAGGGTACTGATTCTCTGTGGAAAAAAAACAAAAAACAAAAAAAACTGGTTTCTGTGCAAGTAAAACAAACAATCAAGCCCATGGCATGAACATAAAGCGTGTAGGTCAGGGGTTGGAAAATAGCATATTTGAGTATAAACTGATGATCAGCTCAATTCTCCACAAGCCTGGTTTGAGGATTCTGTGGCTGCATAGTCACCCAATCAGGAATGGGGAGGAAGCTCCTCTCCTGTTTGGGTAAACCAGCAAAGTGCAGTCACACACAAAGGCAGCCATCGAGACTCACCTCATGGTGATCATTCACTTTGTTAAGGCATTATTCTTTACCTCATTCTGACTGAAGGCTAGGGAGCCCATGAACTCGTGAAAGGCACCATCAACAACAATAACCGATAAGGGCCACAGCTAGACTGGCCGGACAGCTATTGTCCTCAGATTTTCCTTCTCTGTTCGTACAAACAGATCGATTTTCGGGGCCAGATAGATGTTTGCATTTACCCGTGTTCTGGAGTCAAAAGGCTTTTCTCTTCCAGCCTGATGAAAAACAACCGGTGCACAGAAACAAAAGGCTTCTGCTAACAATGCTTTCCAGAGAGAGTCAGACGTTAGCGTTAGTGCTATTTACATACCGGGTTCTCGCTGGCAGGAATTAGCATAATGTTTTGTAGTGGGGCACTCATGGGAGCTGCATTGTAACATATTGGTGCTTAATGAACTATGAAAAAATTGATTTTCCACAGAGTAAATTAAGAAATGCATTATAGCTGTTAAAGCAATCTGGAGGGAAATCCGAGGCTTCCACCGCTAAACTCTGCCTGGTAAGTAATAAATTACATGTTATACTTATTTGCCTTAATTCATGCTAATTTCGCCCAATTAATGTATCACAGGAATTCCAAAGCCTGTCACTGGAGAGCTAATTATTTATTGTTTTTTTTTTTTTTTTTCCTGCATGCGTTCCACTCCCAGGGTGTCGAGCGGCAAACAAACTTGTGATTGTCTTTAAGCCGGGGATCCTGACGCTACTCATACGCGTGGCACTCCAGAACCTTCCATCCTCCCTTCCTCAGCAGGCAGTCCCTGCTGGTCGCTCCCCTACGCCATCAGCTTCCAGTGACACAATACCTCCACCGAATCACTACCTCCGGGTCCCTTCAGACATCACCGTATGACACCCATCGACTTGATTTTATGTCATTTATTCATACTCCACCGAGCCCAAAACCTCTTTCACAAGGGGGACCTGACGAACAGTGGAAGTGTTGCATTCCGTCAATGGTCTCAATTTGTTGAATGACTTAACTTGAGGTCACAAACTGTAAAGCACAAGGTTGCCCAACAAGACCGACAATCAAGTTATAAAACAATAAATGGAGAACGAAAACAAAAGCAGAAGAGTAATTAGAAAGCAGGAGCAGGCTTCACGCGCCTTTCTCTGGAAAGACGGGTACTTCATTTTGGGGAGGCTTTGGAGCAAAGCCAGTCAAAACGTCTCAAGCAAAAGACGGATTAGACTTCATACCCTTCTGAAGAAGTTTGACTGTAGGAGGCATATATAGAGGAGTTTAAATACACATGACTGACCAACTAGATAAAGCACAGAAGTACATAGCAGGGGAATCAAGGCAAGACTTTAATGGACAGCTGAGGTAAGTAAGGAGGAATTCCATTCAGCAGGTTTCTCGACAATAGCCTTATTTAACAGAGCGCCGTTTTTCCACTGATCCTATGAACTTCCGCTGTCAATCCCCCGGCCACACCAGAGCGGACCACAATGTCAGCTTTTGTGTAAAATAAATGCCAGACGAAAGCTACACCTGGCTGCTAGGCTAAATGGGATCCCAAGAGCAGGGCAATGTTCTCAGAAACATTTGGCAACCCTGCTGGAAAATGTTACTCTAAATTGAGCCTATCATTCTTAGGCAACCTGCAGCAAAGGAAAAAAAATTATATATATGCTTCTGCCACATCTTATACTATTATACAATTAGCATAATTAAGCGATAGCAAGAGATTTATTCAGGAAAGGGGGAAAAAAAAAAATATATATATTTTTCAGAACTTGCATTTCTGCTGAGAGTGAAGTGTTGGGAAGTGCTAATGCTACGAGTCCCCAGAAGTTGTACCAGCATTAGCTGTGCTGTGTTTCTATATTCAAACAACACCTCACTCCACATTTTTATGAAAAGGAAGCCACTTCCCTTGAAGGAGGATTGGTTTATTCCCAGCTGTCCCAGCCATTAGCTACTTGCTCGTTTGTGATGATTGGTTTTCTCAAGAAATCAATTTGTTTTTCCTCTGCAGTGACTTCCCCTTCAGAGGCAAAGTATCCACTCTCCTCGCGGTTATATTAAAAAGCTTAACTGAAGATGGTTTTTCAAGTAAATTAGAGAAAACAAAATCTCCTGATTAGTCAATTAAGTGCCACATTAGCCTGGGAGTTAATTAAAAGATAGGGCACACACTTTAAGGGTTGCTAAGGCAGAATGTTTAAACAGCAGATTCTACAAATGGTGCTTATTAAAACTTACTGCTAGTCACTTGACATCTAACATCTCTGCACCCCGAATTAGACAAACAGATTGTCAAACTGCCAGTCCCCGAGTTCCCACTATGCAAATCTCCGGGAACGAGAGCAGAGCAGTGTAACGCGTGAGGAAGCCACCCTGACAGTATGCTAATGCTCCAACAATCACCGACCTGCAAACACAACCAAACACAACACCGCCGCACACGCGCGGGGGGGGGGGGGGGGGGGGCGCCGGCTCGTTTCGGGCACCGAATATTCCACAAATATTCTCTCCCGATGACGGGCGTGTACAGAAACGAGGGAGCGCGAGGGGAAATGAGCGTGATCCCAACGTGGCCGTGCCATCGATCAAAGAGCGTGGCGGGTGTTCAAGCGCACTTTTGCTGTCACACAACGCAGGATAAAGAATACTTTTTAGATAAATGCACACACACAAAAAAAAAAGCTTATAATGAGGAGGGGGAAAAACTTGAAGAAAAATACAGTTTCCTGCCACGGCATCCCTGGCATCAACAACAGAAAAGAATATCATTAAAGCAAAATAAAACTGAACTTGCACTAAAACCATACAGAGCCAATGGCCTTTCACAAGACTAAAATTACAGTCAATTAGAAGCGAGGCTTTGCAGACAGTGAAGGTTTCCTGTATTCAGAGCAGCACAGAGCCCTGGACAGTCTCACTGCACATTCGGCCTGCTGCCTTTAGGAAGCCCAAACTGAACTTCCGTCTACTGTCTCTGTCCTGTCGGAATCAGGAATCTGTTTAAAAATGTGTGTGTGTGTGTGTGTGTGTGAGAGAGAGTAAAAGAGTAAAAGTTTTAGATGTGATTATAATGCATCTAACCTCTGACTGTATACATAACCTGTTAGATTCACCATAAGCATAGGTCTTCCATCATAGGAAGCTTGTTGGAGGGGATGAACACATAGAATAGCAAAAGTAAAATCCAGTTCAATAATTAACTTTTTCATGGTTGAAAAGAGCATTTCTGATATTGCGATTTGTCTATTGTCTATTAATTATTCTATTTCCGCACAAAGCTCTAATTCATGCCGCCACAGAAAGTCCTCGCACTTCAGCACACACTGAATGCATTTTTTATTTGTCGTTGGAGCAAAGGATAATTCTGAATTCTTTCATTCCTGACAGAATTATGCATCAGATGGCAGACGTTTGAGAGAAAGGTAATATGGCAGCAGAATTGTGAGTCATTCTTAATGAATCTACAGATCCGCAGTTTTGACGAGGACAGGATTTCTGCCAGGGCTTTTGAGAGTGGGAGAGGAAGGTACACTTAAACATCACAGTTCACTGCTTGTATTGCCATTTCAGAGTCACGCTTCTCCAGAATAATACTACACTTGACAGCCCGTACAGAAATTCATCACGCTAAGCTGAATTTTTTCTGCCATGTGTTAATTTATTAACAACCAGTGTACGCTCTAATGCAGTGAATTAGCATATACATTTTAACCCCTGCTCGGAGTCATGAATATTCTCCTGGCTGAAGATTCTTTATGACCGTTTCCTTTTGGGAGAGAAGTGTGACAAAGAAAGAAAAATAAACAATAGGTGCCAGATTACTGGGTACACAACACAGCTAAATATATAATCTAAAAGAATGACATTAACACATAATTCATTGCAAAATGCAAACAGCAAGGCTCCACTTCATTTTACACAGTCTTGCAGCAAGTTAGATCCTGTTAGATCAGGCTACTGGTCACATTCTGCAACCACTGGTCTGACCAGTGAAGCCACTAGAGAGGAAGAGTTTTGTTTGGAGAATCCCCATTCAAAAATCTCATTTAGTCGAGGTCTAGGATTAGTCTGTGCCTGCAAAGTCATAAATCATAAAGACAAAGGGTTTTCCATTCACATAAAAGACTTTAGGCAATCTAAGTAACAGCAGATGTAGGTGTTGATTTAATTTGTGTTATAAATATAAATGGATACCTGACAGAGGACAGGTGTGCCATTCACCTGAATACAGGTAAGAGCCACACCTGTCTGTTCAACCTTAAAGCGCTCTTGAGTGTTTAGGTGTTTAGCGGGAAATAATTTAATCTCCCTGAAATATGACAGTTCATAAGTTGAAACCCAGCAGTTGCACAACCGTTTCCCGTCTTAGGCGAGGAGAGAGAGAGAGAGAGAGAGAGAGAGAGAGAGAGAGAGAGAGCACTCCTCTGGCACTGCTCAAAGATTACCCATGAGCCTCTGCAGCCCACAGACGACAGATATATCAGCGCGACCTCACTCTGCAATATTTCATACGGCTGTTTGGCTTGCCTGGGCTGCACCTAAAATTGAAACATATATTATTAACATCTATTGGTTTACATATATTTCAGCTTGGGCTGCTTGTCGCCCCATGTAAATACTGTAGTACAAAGGCAATAAAACTGGCTCATATCATTGTTTTACAGTACCTGTTTAAGGGTAAAACACCAGGAGAGCCATTGTACATATGACAGCCATAAATATTTAAGCTTACAAGATTTTGGTTCAAATACATTTTTGAGAGTAGCAAACAAGGATCGCGTGGTTTCCATTTTAATTTTTCTGTGTGTAAGAAAAGAGCAAAGCAGCCTGTTTTATATTGTAATAACCAATGTTTGGGAGATATATCTTCAAAAAGCATAATGTTAACAGTAAATTATAATTATTTATAGTAGCATCATATAATGTAATTACTTGCAACTGAAGATACTACTGGTCAAACTCAAATGTACATATGCAGGTATCAATATACTGTAACACTATGTTAATAGGCCATTTTGCACCAATTCTGGTGTGAACATATTCCTTTATAAAAAAATTACATTCTTCTTTATCTAATGTCCACAATTCAGTTCCCTGTGCATTAGCATTATTTCATAAACCTAACCCTTTCTCTTCGTATCAAATTAACTTGTCAAAGACATTTAAATGTTCCTTAGTATATCTTGTTAAAAGCTCCTGACTCCCTCAGAATGTCAATTCAACTTCCGAAGACATTGTTAAAGTTCCTGCTTATCTTAGCTCCACATGTTACAGGGCACACAGTACTACAGGAGAGCCAGTGACTATTATACACCCTACAGGCCACACAGTACTACAGGAGAGTCAGTGACTATTTTACACCCTACATGCCACACAGTACTACAGGAGAGCCTATGACTATTTTACACCCTGCAGGCCACACAGTACTACAGGAGAGCCAGTGACTATTTTACACCCTACATGCCACACAGTACTACAGGAGAGCCTATGACTATTTTACACCCTGCAGGCCACACAGTACTACAGGAGAGCCAGTGACTATTTTACACCCTACATGCCACTCAGGAGCCCATTACTGAAGAGCAAATGACAATCAGACATGAAGTTATCTTCTCATCGTCGACCCGAGCTGATTTATACCCACCAAACCCTGGAGGGACAAAGCTGCAGCGCAGTCTATACTGTCATGACGTAGGCCACACTTTTGATGAGGGCCTATTTCAGTCATTTTTTAGCCTCTCCCACCCTTTTGCCCCTACCCACCCCTGGAGGTAAGTGATAAACTGCAGCACTGGGGCTCAGTCAGAGAGAGACCAGCCGGAGGGTGAACTGCAGCACTGGGGCTCAGTCAGAGAGAGACCACAGCACTGGGGCTCAGTCAGAGAGAGACCAGCCGGAGGGTGAACTGCAGCACTGGGGCTCAGTCAGAGAGAGACCAGCCGGAGGGTGAACTGCAGCACTGGGGCTCAGTCAGAGAGAGACCACAGCACTGGGGCTCAGTCAGAGAGACACCAGCTGGAGGGTGAACAGCAGCGCTGGGGCTCAGTCAGAGAGAGACCGGCTGGAGGGTGAACAGCATTGCTGGGGCTCAGTCAGAGAGAGACCAGCCGGAGGGTGAACAGCAGCACTGGGGCTCAGTCAGAGAGAGACCAGCCGGAGGGTGAACAGCATTGCTGGGGCTCAGTCAGAGAGAGACCGGCTGTCTCTGCATGCGGCGCTGGGAGGAGATAGAGCTGTCGCGCTCCAGCGTTTCGTCGGTAATGACAGAACGATCCCGCGAGGAGGAGGAGGAGGAGGAGGAGAGAGTGCAGGTGGCGGAGTGCGCACCTGGCACCTGCGACGGCTCCCCTGCGTTCCGCCAGAGCGCGTGGAGGAACAAACAAACAAACACACACGCACACACACACACACGCAGCTGACAGCTCTGCGAGGATCTAACGGGGGAAGAAATAAACACGTTTCGGTCGTCACGCCGACGGGCCTGACAGAGGAAGTCACAGAGAGAGTCGTACCTCGCCTCCAGCTGCAAACAACACCTGCAGCCGGTTAAAATAACACTTATTGTTGTTCTAATGGGAGAGAGGTGCCGTTTCGCCTACCTGTGATTGAGTAAATGAGCCGAGAAGATGAAAGGCTTTGCCCTCCTGACGCACGTTTCTCAACCTCACGTCAGTGAAAAATGTCCTTAAGTTGCCTTAAGAGAGCAAGACGCTGCAAGCCTCTGAAAAGGGCCTGAACCAGTCAGGGTAACTTCAGGCCACCGGTTATCTTTCATAAAAAAAATTAAAAAATTAAAATACAAAACAAACACCAACAAAAAGAGACAGGTTTGTTAAAATACCACGAACCGACATATCCAGAAATGCCAAATAATTTTGGTGACACGTAATTTACAGTTCCAGAACCACAGACAAGCAAGTAAACAGGCCTTACTAGCTCTATAAATTCACCTCAGTGTGCCTCTCTCACAGAGGGGGAGACTCACCCCGCCCCCTGCCAAACTTCAGAGAAGGGGGGAGATGGGGGCCTGACACCGGTACTCCGTTTACATCAAGCTTGATATTTAAAAACACGACATGTCAAGGAATCATCGTTTCTGAGAGCACAACCCGAGAAACAGATAAACACTAAAGCGTCCTGTTATGTCTCCCCCCCCCCCCCACCCCTTCTCTTTTCCTAAGGCAGACGTTGTCAGAGCAACACTTCAAACCTGAGTGGCGGAGACTGAACTTCTCTATAATGCAACAACGGGACGGAGGACCTTGAAGGATCTCTCCGACAAGCGAGATCCTCCACGCGTTCCAGGCAGAGCCTGCAGGAAGCGGGGAGATTAAACACCGCCACTCGCTCGCGGAAAGCCGTAAAGGGTTTGGAGACGGGGGGGACGGGGGGTCTTTAAATATTTAAGGCATTAGCGCGGAATACAATAGCATGTTGCAGAAAAAACACAGACCTATAAGCAGGGGATCATGTGGTTTTTAATCTGTGTGCTAAATAATGTCACTTCTGTGGCTAATAAAGTCGGAACATAATACTTCCGAGATATAGAAAAGAATTTAAGACGATGGCAGCTTCTGTATATAATATTCTGAGGAAGAAGACAGACGTAGCTGAACAGTTCAGTACATGCCAGGCGATTGTCATTGTTAAATGAATGCCCATACACTGGTAAATCTTTTCCCCACAAAAAATAATAATAAACAGAAAAAAACATAATGCATTATGCATTATTGTTGCATATATTAAAAGTAATGTATCATTACATTTGTCCGTTCGGGAGAGATTTGTTTGTGAGTGCAAAAACTGATTTGTGAAACAATGATTTTGTTTGCAAGATACAAAAAAATATTTGTGAATCTCATTTTTACTTGTGTAAGGTTCGTATTATTAATTTAAAGATTTATGAGACAATAATAACCCCCGCAAAAGAACTACAGGCAAATAAATATTAAGGGGTACATAATTCAGTCCTTATGCCACGTCCAATTAAATTCTCCAAGTAATGACCCCATTTGCATAGAACAGCAACCTGTACCCACACTTGGGATTTCTAATGGGGCCACTACCTGTATGCAGTAATCGAGAGTGACATCACTCGGACTACTTTTGAGCTTGCCCCAACGAGAGATCTGCTCGTATTATTTTTTCTGTCTGCTACCAACGGTCCTTCAAACTTTGATGTGACGGAGAAGAAAGGGAATGATTGCATTATGCATGGCGGGTCCGGAGTGGGCCTCGGATTAGAGAAGTAACCCGTTATTTAATGAATCATCGGGACAAGTCCTGCCTCCCTCTCTCCCGGGCTCTCCAAAATATTTATTTGCCCGGAAGAGGCCGCACGGGCCTGGTGTTTTCTGGGCCCGGTGTTGACAGGTAATTCTCAGGCGGGAAACACCCACACTGTGACTGTGTTTTCTTCTCCGTGTGATCTCTGGGATTGCTCTCCAGCGAGACCCTGCAATCTAAACCGCTCCGTGGATGCATTGTTGCGACGATGCATGATTGCAAAATTGCATAATTGCATATCAACTGATTGTCGGCACTTGATGTCTATGTATGCGAGATTAGAAAAGCACCTCAGATCCGTGAAACAATCAAGCAACAACGGAAGTGGCACTATAAATAACATATATTTTATGAAATGTGAACCCAAACGCTGAACAGGGTATAGGCTTCCGCAGCCGAGGACAACTGCCAATCATTTAGAAAAGAAGACAATCATCCAATCAGGGTCGTCTGCGGGCGGAGCCGGAGGCAAGAGAAGGTGACAATCATCGCTACATTTAATGACTCATTTCTTATTGTTAAAAATATATATGTCTGACTTACTATCCCAGAATGCACTGCATTTCTCCAGATGAGGAGCAGGGAGCGCAAATAAAGAGAAAAGGAAAGAATCGCACCTCAGATCAGAGAGCGGTGAACGCCTGCAATGAACGGGAGAGCATCAATTATAAAGAACAAAGGCGGGTGACACTGCGAAAGGTCAGCACACACTTACCTGGGGAGTCCGCCCCCCTCCACCCCCCGCGCGACAGTGCCGCGCCGCCACGCCATCGGGAGCGTTTATGCCATTACTGAAATAAGATGGAAATTTCCGGAAAAGGGGGCATCGAGGTAGAAAGGGGTCGGGAATGAATGGAAAAAGGCTGGCGGAGACCGGAGGGGGCGGGAGAGCTGGCGGGACAGTGATGGGGTTAATTGAAAGGTTAACAGGGGGCCGGGACGCACAGAAAGGTCAGGGCCGCAGCATTACCCCGCGTGAAGCGTGTTTGCTTCTTAAGAAGAGGGGGCGCCCAGTCCGCGCGCACACTCGCCAGAAACGCCGTCTGGGCCAGAACGACTCCCGCCGACTCCCACCGACTCCCACCGACCCCCGAGGAGCAGCGTGGCACACTTCCTGTGCAGCGCCGCCATTACGCCGTTGGACAAAAACACCGTCCGACACGTCAGAAACTGAGAGAGCTGCGTCTTAAAACACAGTCTGACACGTCAGAAACGGAGAGAGCTGCGTCTTAAAACACCGTCCGACACGTCAGAAACGGAGAGAGCTGCATCTTAAAACACCGTCCGACACGTCAGAAACGGAGAGAGCTGCGTCTTAAAACACCGTCCGACACGTCAGAAACGAGGAGAGCTGCGTCTTAAAACACCGTCCGACACGTCAGAAACGGAGAGAGCTGCATCTTAAAACACCGTCCGACACGTCAGAAACGGATAGAGCTGCGTCTTAAAACACCGTCCGACACGTCAGAAACGAGGAGAGCTGCGTCTTAAAACACCGTCCGACACGTCAGAAACGAGGAGAGCTGCGTCTTAAAACACCGTCCGACACGTCAGAAACGGATAGAGCTGCGTCTTAAAACACCGTCCGACACGTCAGAAACGAGAAGAGCTGCGTCTTAAAACACCGTCCGAGACGTCAGAAACGGATAGAGCTGCGTCTTAAAACACCGTCCGACACGTCAGAAACGGAGAGAGCTGCATCTTAAAACACCGTCATTCACGTCAGAAACGAGGAGAGCAGCATCTTAAAAGGACAGCACGGTTCTATCCACCTACCCTCCAAATTTTCCTCCCAAAGTCCTAAGAACTAATTTAAATCTGCCGGGCAATTTTGGAGGCTGAAGGAAAATAGCAAACCCAAACAAAGGCAGGGAAAGACTAGCTGGTCAGTTACACTTTACAGGTTCAAAAACAAAAAGCAAAGACAACATCTTCAGTTTCATATTCATTTTATTTTCAAAATAGTTTGGCTTTACAGTTTACAGAACATTATATTTTGCAGGTGGGGAGGTAAGACTTGGGAAGAGAGATGACAAAAGCTGGACTAGCCGATCAAGTTATCGGTAAAGACTTGAGAAGATAAATAAGACACCATTTGAACATGGACCTTCACATTCAGAACATTTGATTTTGTCCCCCTATCAATGGTACAACGGCATTTCTGTCTAAACTGCACCTAAAAGGGTGCCACTAAAATGCATGTTATGAACGAACACCTCGTTTTGCATTGAACACATTAATGATCCAGATACGGCATTTCCAAAGTGTGTATACACAGCTAATACTCAAGATTCAAATATATACCTGTACAAGGACATTGAACTACATTTGAGCAAATAATTAGATAATAATTAGGCTTAGATAAGGAGTCCCTTTACAGTACGAAATGAACATCAGCAAAGCCACACCTGGGGTAGATGGAAAGGGCAGAAAATCATATCAAAGAATGTCTAGACCAGCGATGTCAAACTCCAGATATGGAGGAATATCTGCAGGCTGTCAAGATTGCCTTTCAATCAGCAGCCAACGTCAGGTTCAGAAACAAGGTGTTCGGGGTTCTTCAGCCAATCAGTTACTTGTGCTAAATCAGTGGTGCTGAAAGGTGCCAAAACCAGCAGGCCTGGAGGATAGGAGTCTGGCACCCCTGGTCCAGATCCTTGAAAAGAGGTTATGATATTTTTAATTTCCTCAAAATAGTGCATTTATTTGTAATGATAGCATGTGGGAGTCAGACAGCCTAGCTGACCTTAAACATTAGCATTTAAGGGAACCAGTGCATCACACCGCCAAGAGCAAGACAAGCACACATAAGAAGCGATACAACTGACCAATGGCATATCAACTTAGAGACGGGTGAGAAAAACACGTAGTGCATAGCAATGCTAATGCTAATAGCATTTATGGATGCCTGATGAGAGCATTCCATTACATACTGTAGTGCACACAGTATCCGTTAAAACCCACACTGGGTATAAAATGAAACCGGCATACGTACTGCATCTGGTATAGATGACACACAGCATCGCCCATCCCTAATTTACTCAAGATTTCTCCAGAAATAACCAATTTATCCAGGAAAATTAATCGGAAGGCAACTGGTCTGAGGGTACACCGTCAAGCAAGACATTCCCGGCTTCCGCGATTTTCCACCGAGTCAGTTGGGAGTCACTCGCGTCCCATTCATTT
>NC_083767.1:7383111-7415611 GCF_963514075.1 Conger conger
CCGAGCAGTGAGAGGATAGCACTGTGAGCGTACACGCTTGTATAGCGAGGCTGGCGGTCGCTTGTTAAAGACGGGTACAGAGCGGCTCACTCTGCCCCAGCAACGAGGCGAATCTCCCCGGGAAACCGCACAGCTGTGAGGCCACAGAGCCGGGGGGCCAGTCTTAAAAAGGGCCGGTGTGGGGCCAGGTTTTCGTTTACGCCCAGCACCGAGACGCCGATTCTACTTCATCAAGGACCTGATTGGAGACCATGATTGGCTACTGTAATGAGCTGAATCAGTGTCATGGTGCTGGGCAAAAAAAAAAAACCTGCACCCACACCGGCCCTTTTTCGGGAGATTGGACACCCCTGCCGTAAAAGCTCCAGAGGCTGTCCTGCCCCAACACCCCGGGCCAGAACGCAGGCTTTAATCACCCTCAGGAGAAGAGCAGGAGGCGCGAGGAGGAGGCAGGAGAAATGTGAAAAAAGCATCTTTAATAACGCTGCATTTGCATGGCTTTTATCCGGCGGTTTTAAGTGTCCGGAGCGGAGCGAATCAGAAGGGAGTATTTCGCACAGGCCGTCGGACCGCTGGACTGGCAGATTTGATTAATCAGAGCGGGTTTTTTTAGGCTGGACTGAGCAGCAGCGCACAGACGGAAATAAAAAGAAGCAGCGTATGAAATCTGCTTCACACCGCGCGACCCGGCGGCCAGATCAGTGTCATTATGAGCACTTTAAAAGGGAATCGCATGACACCATTAATACCAAACTCAGCATCTGCGTATTTAGCAGCCATGTTAGGTACCAGTAAATCCGAGCACCATGCAAAGTACATAATACTGTGTGTAACTGTGTGAAAAACAGAAAGCACAGTCGTGAATATTAACGATAAAGTGTGCAGTAAATTACAGCACAGAAAAGTTAAATTCATTTGGATTTCGGAGGAAATTCTGAATGCCTTACGAGAACGAACTTGGCTATATTTAATTTATGCTACAAAAATTATATAAATATATAACATTATGTACTTCAATAACTCAGTTATTCACTTGGATGTATAATTCAGCAGCTGTGATGAGGTTTGGATCTCGGGAAAGGCACGGCGAGGTTATGTACACAGAGAAGACGGACAGATCCGCAGGAAGAGTTATTGCTGGCCTGCCGCTGCCTCGTGAACGGACCTGTGTCAGTGATGACGTTTAACGGACCTGTGTCAGTGATACCTGTGTGTCAGTGATGACGTTTAACGGTGGGTGTCAGTGATGACGTTTAACTGTGGGTGACAGGGATGACGTTTAACGGACCTGTGTCAGTGATGACGTTTAACGGTGGGTGTCAGTGATGACGTTTAACGGACCTGTGTCAGTGATGACGTTTAACGGACCTGTGTCAGTGATGACGTTTAACGGACCTGTGTCAGTGATGACGTTTAACGGTGGGTGTCAGTGATGACGTTTAACGGACCTGTGTCAGTGATGACGTTTAACGGACCTGTGACAGTGATGACGTTTAACGGACCTGTGTCAGTGATGACGTTTAACGGACCTGTGTCAGTGATGACGTTTAACGGACCTGTGTCAGTGATGACGTTTAACGGTGGGTGTCAGTGATGACGTTTAACGGACCTGTGTCAGTGATGACGTTTAACGGACCTGTGTCAGTGATGACGTTTAACAAACCTGTGTCAGTGATGACGTTTAACAAACCTGTGTCAGTGATGACGCTTAACGTTGACGTTTGACAGTGGAGCATCCGACTCCAGGAAAGGCCTGAACGGCTGGGGGAATCACGCGTACCGCGTGGGGAAACCGGAGGGGCAACAAGGGAAGGATGGCAGAGCGTCCCGGAGCGAGGGGGAGAGAGAGCGGTACAGGGAACGATGAGAACGCTCTCAGGGGCAGAGTGGCAGTTTTGGAGGAGCGGCTGGGAGTTACAGGAAACGTAAGGCTGCTGTATATGTGTATACACGCTGCAAGCGAGGAAATGCACGTTAGAATATTTTTACATCTGTTTGCGAGTATTTGCTTCGGGTTCGCTTAATCCTTGAACACACATACCCATAACCCTTGGTCAAAGACATAATGGTACTTCTATTATATATTTTTTAATGAGCAATAATTCCATACGGAATTATAAAAAATCTGCACATTTCTGGCCTTTACATCAGAATAAGTGCACAAGCACCCCCTAAGGGTCACACATAATGGGGGGGCGGGTTGTATTTTATTGTAATCATTGTGATGGTTAATGGGCTCACTGACTGGGTTATTGGCCTTTGCCTGAACTCTCTCACTCTCACTCTCACTCTCACTCTCACTCTCACTCTCACTCTCACTCTCACTCTCACAAGCACCACATTACAATTACTTTAGCTGATTAAGTGACGTACAGTTGATTAGACTAAGCAGGGGCCAAACCTGCCCGGAGCAATATTGGGTTAAGGGCCTTGCTCAAGGTCCCAACGGCTACGCGGATCTTACTGTGGCTACACCAGGGCTTGGACCACCAACCTTCCAGGCCCGAGTCAAGCACCGTAGCCGGCGAGGCCAGGGGCAGCCCTAGCTGTTGTGGCAGAGGTCGGAGCACTCCAGACAGAAGTCCAGGCACTCTGCGTGCTGGCAGCAGGGCTCGTAGAGGCCGGGGTCGCAGTGGGGGGTGCAGTGGGAGGGGCAGCGCAGCTCCTCGGAGAGGGGGGGGTCCTGAAGCGAGGAGCAGCAGTCGCAGCAGCAGCGGCTGCAGGCCACATGCAGACAGGACGAGCACGACTCCAACAGGCCCAGGAGGAGGTCAGCACAGCGACACGACAGACAGGCCAGAACGAGAGAGGGGCAGCGCTCTGACGGACGGAAGGACAGACAGACAGACAGAGGGAGCAGAGAGGACGGGCCACCAAACATCAGCAGATGCAGAAAGGGGGAAAAAAAAGACAGGAAGCGACACATGCAACTCAAAGGGTGGCCACCAACATGGCAACCCAAAGGGGAGTCATACCTACATGGCAACCCAAATGAGTGTAATACCAACATGGAAACCCAAAGGGGAGTCATACCAACATGGCAACCCAAAGGAGCATTATACCAACATGGAAACCCAAAAGGGGTGTCGCACCGTACCAACATGGTACCTTAAGGGGAGTAATTCCAACATGGTAACCCAAGGAGAAGTCATACCAACATGTCAGCCCAAAGGGGTGTCATACCAATATGGGAACCCAAAGGAGCATTATACCAACATGGCAACCCAAAAGGGGTGTCACACTGTACCAACATGGTACCTTAAGGGGAGTAATTCCAACATGTCAGCCCAAAGGGGTGTCATACCAATATGGCAACCCAAAGAGGAGTCGTACATACCAACATTGGTAGGCCAATGTTCCCTCAACATGGCAACCAGAAGATGAATTTGAAAAAGGCTTTCAGAGGCAACTGGCTTTCAAAACACTGAGCATGCGTTTCACACCCCCAAGTGAAACACAGTGTTAGTTTTGATTTGATCAGGAAATTAAGATGTAGCAACAACACAGCACAACGCAACTGCCAGCAGGCAGAATGAGTAGAAGCTTCCGGAGTCGAGCCGCACACACAACATGCGTTTACACCAAGGCCTTTCCAAACAAGCAGCGCGTATTATTTGTAAGTATAAGCCATTCTTTCCTCCTCTTTCTTGGAGAAGAGTTGGGACATGGGGGTTAAGCGATGGGCACGCAGTGTGAGCGATATCGCGGGTTCCTCCTCGGGAGTCGGGAGCAGAAAGATAAATCTCCCGCCTCGGACACAGTTACATCCAGAGCTTTATCACCCTGTAACTCTCCCCCTCCCCTGACATGCAGATTAATGCTAATCTCTGTAAACACTGAGCATAAAAGCAGCTTTGCTGCTTTCTAAGGGGAACTACATATAAATAAGCCTCTCGTTCACTAACATGCACACAAGAGTCTATAAATATCTGACACACTGCGGAGCCCACAGCAATAATAATATTAACAGTCCTAAGGAATTGGCCTCTGTCAGAAATCATGTTTCTTTTACATCTTCTTTGCAGCCCGCTCTTGTTAATTGTGTTTAAATGCTTCACGATATTAAAAGTAAAGTATAATACCTGGAGTCTGTAATTCTCCTAATCCACAAAAACACCAATATCCAAAACCTTTTGATGTCTTTCTCTAAGATGTCTGGTTAGTGTACGACATATGACGACATATATCTGAAAATGAGCAATGGCAGTTCTGATCTAATCTGGGGTTTTTTCCCCATGTATTCATGAAAATAAGTTTTTAAAAAAATGACAGTTTATTCAGAGCTTTTGCAAGAGCTATTGAAGAGCTGCACAATTCACAGTCACCTGACCTCAACCGCACCAAACGTATATGGGGGCACTTGAAAGACCGACAAAAGCCAAGCATTCGGTAAGATCACAACATGGTCTTTGGAACATTGTCAAATAATGCTGGAATAAGATGAATCATCAGGTTTTGCACAGATTTGTGGAGTCCATGCCAGCTGGAGCACACGCTGGCATTACAGCAGAAGGGGGCCATTTGCAGGTCTACTAAAACGGCAACCGGCTCGCCAACTACTGATTTCGCTTATTATTATTATTATTCGCAAATAATTGGGACGGCCTTGTTGTGCAGAAACTGAGTACCTTTGGTTTTTTGAGGCTTTCAGTAAATTCAGTAACATTTCACTGAAAACATTGGGTTTTTTTTGGGTGATTAATTGTATGCAATTTGTATATATACTGCATATATACACCCACCCTTCACATAATCACACACAGACACACACACACACACACAGACACACACACACACACACACACACACACACAGACACAGACACAGACACAGACACAGACACACACACAGACACACACACGCACACACACGCGCACACTTAAAGAAGCATTTTTACGGTCATTATGAAGAGGAAATAATAATAAGAATGGCCGCTCTCTCTGAGGGGAGTTAATGAGGCTGGCACGGCGGACGCAGGCCCTGTCAGCAGCCGGGCGGCGGGCGGGCGGGGCGGCGAGCGGAGCCGGAATGGCGGCGCGGGGTGTGATCCGCGGCGGTAATGACGGGACGCTGTTAGCGGTGACTGGCGCACACGGCGACCGGACGCAGTCGCGCAGCGGGGACCCCTCGCCGCCCGGCCTCATTAAAAGGTCACACCTTCAGCGGCCATCAATCTCGCCACAATCGCCCCTCTCGCCCCCCTCCACCCCCACCTCTCATTATTACCACTCCTCTCAGCTCCTCCTCTCCCAAAGAGCTCTCAAACGAGGGGGGGGGGGGGGGTGGAGGAACAAGGTGTCTTCAAAAAGCAAGTCCATCCTGATTAGACGGTATTATACACACAAACTCAGGACTGCAGAGCAGGGCTTTGGGCCTTTCAGTGGTGTGACAGAATCCAGACGCTCGAGGCCGAAAAAAATAACATCGGAACGGAGTATATAAGATTTATTGCTTAAGCATTCGGACTGTTAAGTTATTAATAAGTTATTAATTTAGAACAGCAACGCAGCGGGGGCATGTAGTGGATTAAAGGGGGGAGGCCTACCTTTTGGGAGGAACCTAACTTCAAGGAAGGGACCATGTTTGTGGGAGGAGCCTACGTTTGGGGGAGGGGGAGGGTTTGTGGGAGGGGCTATGTGTGTGGGAGGAGCCGTGGTTGGGGGAGGAGCCGTGGTTGGGGGAGGGGCGTACCTTCGGGGGAGGAGCCGGGTTTGTGGGAGGATCCAGAGCTGCCCTTGCTCCTCCTGCTGCCGTCGCTGTGCACAGACAGGCTGGACTGCAGCTTGCGCTGGACCTTGTGGGACACCGTAGAAGAGGACTGCCTCCGGGGCTCAGGCGCGGCCCCGTTGCTCAGAGCCGCGCGGCGGCCATTTTGGCTCTGGCCCGCACCCCCGTCGCCGCCGCCGGGCTCCACGGAGGCAGTGGGGTGAGGAAGCCGCTGAGGTTGAGCTGGAAAAGAGAAAGATGAGAGAGGAGTTATTTTTAAAATGCCACCGCTTCTTCCTGAATGAATGCTCTTTCGCAACGCAGCCTGGCTGATTCATAATGCGATTTTTTTTTTCCTCCTCCAGAAAAAAGTGAATCTTTTTTCTTTATTACTGAAAAAAGCAAACTGCATCAGACATTGTGAACACGTATTTTCTCAGCTGAATCTTAAAATAAAGAAAAAGGTGCATGATCACCTCAATATTACTCCTGTAACTACCATCCCTGTTGGAAAAATCCTAAAACACTCAATGTACTTAGAAGTAACAGTAGCAGCATGCGAAATTCAAGCTGCCTTCTCAGGCTGAAATTCCTCAGCCCTCGTGATTGTGGGCGCGCTCACCAGGAGGAAAACAACAGGCCGTTTGCATAACGATCCGGACCAGCAGACACGGCAACCGGGCGGCGAACGCATTAACCTGCGATAAAAGCCCCACCGGCAGGGCTGCACTGTCCGCGGGAAGCCCGCGTACGGCTGTCTGTGCGCCGATTAATGGCGTCTGCGTACCCCCCCACCCCCCCGCGCCGCCCCAAGCCCGCTCCGGTAACAGGACGGAGCATCGCCGCAGCGAGGAACGCTAAGCGAACACGGCTCTGTAAACGCGCGATCAGACGCCGGCGCTCCCTCCGCTAGCGTTTAGCCGCTACGCCGCGCCAGGAGGAGCAGCACCCAGGTGGGTTTGGGGAGGCGAGGGGGGGGGGACCCCGCAGGCTGGCTCCATCCCCCCCCACCCGCGGCCCCTTATTCTCCCCCGTCTCCACGCGTCTGACAGCTGTGAGAAGTCAAGCGCGGCCCGTCTGATAAAACGGAGCGCTGGCATTTTCAGAAGTGGCGGCGGTGCAGATTCAGCTCTGCTGGGACTGGCATTATGTTCCATCTGCATTATAAAAGGACGAGACCCCCGTACCACTCACGAGCGCTCCTGAATTATTCATTTTTTTTTGTCTGTATATTCAACATCTCTCGCTTTTTCTCCCCCCCCCCACTTCTTCCTCTTCTTTCTCTCTACACCTTTTTAATTTTTTTCTCTCATTTTTCTTTTTTTTTTTACAAACTCCGCATTTTGTAACCGTGACAACAGCAATCACAGCCAAACTTTGTGACAGCTTATGAAAGTGTCATTTTGTAAAATACCGGGGCGCGCTCGGAAATCAGAGGTGCCGCGTGGCGTATTTTGACTGCACAACCAACAAACTCAATTACTGTTAACAAGAGGAGCACCGGAGCCGGGCCGGGCCCGGGAGGCCGCAGAGGGGAATGTAAAACAGCGCAATTAAACAGCGGCCCTGGCCTCCGCCCGGGGTGCGTCTGAACGCACGCGCTCACAAACAACGGCGCCTCCTGAACCGCGCTCCCTCTCCCTCACGCCACACGGCCGCGACTCACCACCGTGCCGCTATTTCACCCAAATACCACCCGCAGCCCTCCCGCGAACACTCCCGCCACGGTCAGGTAAAACCGCGTTAAATGGGGTCGTAAACCACGCAATGTGAAGCTTCCTTTATCTTCACTTCCCTCCCAATAAATAGTAATGAGGTCAAAGGCAGCTTTATTTTCAAGCTGTAGGTCAACGGACATTACAAAATATTTGGCTTTGTTGTTAACTTTTTTTTTTTTTTTGGTAGCTGTCTGTTTTCATTCAAGTTTAGTGGGTTAAGTCTGCCACCATGAAGCAATAACCAGGATCAAATACGTAATTATTTTCGATTCAAATAATTTCCTACGCTTTACTGAGCTTCTCTGGTGTATAGTAAACCTATGAAATACTCTCAAACTGCAACCCCTGCCTTCTGGGCCTCTTTCGCCAGAAAAGATCAATCGACCGCAGAAAAGCATTTGAATCAAAAACAATGATGTAATTGACCCAGATCTGCCATGAAGGCGGCCTTGTCACCACCATATCAGCCAACATTTTTACATGTTGCACCAAGGTGACTGAGAACCCACAGCTTAATTGCAATGTGGCCCCACACACAGGTTTATACAGAAAGGTTTTTAATCATGGTGAAAAACAAAACACAAAGCCCACAATCAAAGTCAAAGTCACACACACACACACACACACACAAACACACTCGAGGAACACTTATTGCGAACATTAATTTGGAGGAACCCGTGTGAATAGGGACACAAACCCTATTATCTCCACACCCCACCAGCACTAATCTTAGCGCTCTAACCCAGCGCTGCGGAGCTTTCCGGAAGTCTCGGGCGCAGTTAACAGAGGGACTGGACATTCCACAAAAGGCATTGAAGGCAACAGAAAGCGGAATATTGATCCGTCCGGCTGTTTGGATCTGAATACCCTTTCAGAGGGAAGAAAGAAGGCTCTGGAACAATGGCAGACCGGATGCTGAAGAATCGGATACAAATTACTCCTCAACGATGTCTAGCGTTCAACAATACATGAAATGTTTATCATCACACGGTTACATTTATCAGCGTGACACACACACACACACACACACACACACACACACACACACAAAACACAACACCCTATACACTACACACACCACACAGACACATGCGCACACACACACACACACACACACACACACACACACACAGATGGTGGACAGGCCTGCTATCAACACATGTGCACTGCAGTGAGTAGCTGTTCTAATTTATAAAAACAGCTTTCCATCTTAACTCCAGAACACATGGCGAAAACATGACATTATGTCCTGATTTAAGGAACCCTTCAAAGTCAAGGAGGAAGGTAGTCTTCCAGAATTCCCCCTCTTCATCTCCTTCCATTTGACGCAAATTCAGTAATAACAACAGCCAAAGAATCAAGACAAAAAAAATCTCTCTCTTCACAAAGAAAAGAAGAAGAGCAGAAGGATAGAGAGAGGATAGATATCCTACCAATAATGGCCAGCTATTACCATCCTCCCCAGCTGGTGAATATGCGCATATCAAACGCATATCCTTCACTCTAATTTATATCCTTTAGTCCATGGGTGCAATATGAATGGCAAAATATTTCAGGAACAATCTGACTACATTTCCCATAATGCTCGGTGGAGAATTTTAAATATACTATAGTGCCGCCAGTGTACTATAATGGGTTCAAATCTTAGTTGGTACTGTTGTTTTAACCTTGGGCACTTAGCCTGAATCCCTTCAGTAAATATTCAGCTGTATAAGTGCACTGTGTGTAATGTAAAAATTGTAATACAAAATTGTAAACTGTAAGTCATTCTGGATATGAGCGTCTGGTACAGTAAATGCCCAAATGCAAATGTTAAATGTTGTTTCCTCGAGGGCCAATAATATCAGCCCCCGCTAAAATAGCAAACACCACTTATTGCAGACATATTGCAAGTGCTAGTGCTAGTGGGGCAGCCTATAGCCTAGTGGCTAAGGTGCTTTACTGGGACCTGGAAGGTTGGTTCAAGCCCCAGTGCAGCTGTTGGGCACATGAGCAAGGCCCTTAACCCCACATTGCTCCAGAGGGGATTTTCCCTTGCTTAGCCTGGATTTTGAACATATAAAACCACAACATAAACTGGGCAAAAGGGAAACGGCTGGTCCAGATTCAGTCACAAAATGGCAGCTCAAGTCCCTGGGAACCCAGTCAGTCACCTCAGCAGGGTGTGGTCATGTTCCGGTCAGGACTGTGTCCCTCCTACAGAGCGGTCTCTGGAACAGGAGCTCAGCTTCCCTGTCTGAGGGCCAGGCTGCCTCAAAAGCCAAAAGAGAAGAGTCTAAACATGCCTAAACTCATCGCACCGTCAACTGACTTTACTATCTTGAAAGTCAAGGTTGTCTTTGGCCACACCCCAAAAATCTACATACAAACACATCTGTACAGACCTAGATTTACAGTTATCAGCAAGGCAAGCCAATGTGCCTTTCTGCACAGTTAAAAAATGTATGTCCATACACATCTCATGTGCACATACACAAAAGTGTGTGTGGGTGTGCGTTCCGAAAATGTGGACTCAAAATAATCATTAGTGATTCAAAATTCAAAGGTAGGGGTTCAGAACAAGAGCTGGTAACACCCAGAAGATCACAAGTACACACACATACACCTCAAGTTAAAACAGGGCATTGAAGAAAAAAAAAAGAAAAAGAAAATGTAAAATCCATCTTTACCGAAACCCCCCCATTCCCCCCTTATCTCCCATCCAGGAACAACTGTTGAGGGCGGGCCGCAGCGTACGCGGGAAAGCTAAATTATTCATGGCGGCGTTGGCTGGGAAACGGCGCATGGCAGTGCAGGGACCGCGCAGAATGGGATTGGCCCTCCGGTTCGGTCCCCAGAACGCCGGCTGACAGGACGGCCCGTCCAGGGAGCGTTTTTAAAGGCCAGCGTGTGATGGATTCGCCAAGAACACACAAATATAATTGCCATTTGTCACAAGCAGTGCGGTGAATACCCCCCACAGAGGGGCCGCGCGGGGAGAGGAAGCGGTGCGGAGGGATAGCGGGCCGTTTCCTAACCGCCACGCCACGGCGTGGAGCCGCGTGCGAGCGCTTCCCCTCCGCGCCTCTCCGCACGGAAAGAAACGACAGAAAAAAAAAAAGAAAATCAGGACATCCATTCTAGTTTTGAAACACTGCGCATTGTGGTCTGCTACATCGTTCTCGCGTGAAGAACTACATTTTTTCCTGTTTCAAAATCAATAAAGATTCTTTATGCAGAGGGCGACGAAGGATTGAAGAGGCAAAACATAAAACGCTGAAATGAAGGGGAAAAAAATGTATTATTCAGGTCTTTGTGCCTGTGTGTGTGTGTGTGTGTGTGTGTGTGTGTGTGTGTGTCAAAAGGTAAGGCGAGATGAGGTGGGGAGGCTCTAGGCCTGAACTTTAAAAAGTGAGTGAGTGTGCAACTGTCTGCTAAATCCCCTGCTTCCTATCTGACAAAGCCGGAGCATGCCTTCATTGGAATTTCACACTACATTATTTCAGCTCAAAATACCAATTCAGCTACTGTATCTTGCCAAAAAAGATTTCAGGAAGTAGCAGGAAATATGTGTTACATTGCGTTTTTTGTGCGTGTGCGTTTCTGTGTGCGTGTGTGTGTTTGCAAGCACATGTGTTTACCCTATAGCCAAAGGCATATGTAGTATATGTAAGTCTCCTCGAATAGTGCTAGGACTGTGAAATCAATTGGAGCTTCGACGTAAAATCAAGAGCTTAAGAACCCATTTTTGTTGAGCAACACTTCTGAACACATTCATTGATAAGAGCATACATCAAATGTTGCCATTTGGTTTGACAGACATAATAGTCTAATACCATGAACCATTTTAAGACCCACCGGTGAGAATTTAATCAATATTTGTTCTTAACTTTCAAGCAAAGATCAGCATTTTTTATTTGTTTTTAATGTAGCTGCCATGGGGCTGCAGTCGAAAACGAGCCATTTTGGCTAAACTGGCACACAACTGTTTACCAATGTGCACTGTCCCTGTAAAAATAACCTGAATAAAGTACAGTAAAGCATTACATATTTTTCCCCTCAAGCTCAGTTTAAATCAAGAGTTGTATTCATTACTGAACTCGACAGACTGTTTGAAAAGGCTCTCTAAAAAAAAATAAGTCTTGATTTTAACTGACGGTTGATCAAAGTTAAGGACTAATGCTGCTGGCCAATGTGTGAGACAGACGCCGTGTTTTAACTCAACGAGCCTCGCCAAGCGCGTGCCGCAGCTGTGTAAAGCCTGCACCTCATTTCAGGCTGAGAGGCCTCAGAGTTCCTCTCCAGCAGGTCAGAGGTGGGTCACGGGGGGGCTGGGCTTGGGCACCCCCCCCCACCCATCACCACTGGTGGGCTCACCAGCTCACTCTTCTGCGGCATTGGCAGTATTTTGGGCTGCTGTCTCTCGCTGCACCTTTAAAACTCCCACCCCAATGAGGCTGGATTAATCTGCAAATGTTGATTCATTATGAATACATTATTATTACGTAACATTTACATAATCGATGAAGACAGAGTGAGACAGAGTTGCAGAGGCTGAATTACTTTCACAAAGACGCTGATAAAGTTCAGCTCTCTGGAGAGTGAGCAGCTTCCCCAAAAACGTTTGTCTTTCCATCACTTTGGTAAAGGTTTCATTTGGTCGGCTCAGTCCATAAAGCCGTATTCATTAGCCACGGCTTATTTACGTAGCTACGAACAGAATGTAATGGGGTCTCTCTCTCTTTGGGCTGCAGTGTAGCCACACCTTTGCAGGCATTCCGCTTTCACACCCTGCTGACTCACATGATGACTCTAGCCATTCCATTGGCTGCCTGGAATAGCAACCAATCGGATGGCTTTCCGTGTTTGCTGACTCACAATCCCTTCCCGTATGCTTCCTGCGGACAGAAAGCAACCCGATTGGCTGACGTCCCAGGACTTACTGCTCTGATAATTTGTCCTCCATCAACCCGAAAGCTACGGACCTTCTCCTCGACAGAGCGGATTGCGATTGATTTTCAACACTGCTGGGGGCTCCGTTCCTTGTCAACAACGTTCACAGCTGCCGATTTCGTAATGACTGATGTCCGTGCTCCAATTCTGATCGAATTACTGTTTTCTTTCACACTTTCTATGTGACTTCATCTGGTTAGCATATTGATTTTTTCGAGTGACACTAAACACTAAACACTAAAGCTAAAGAAAAGTATATGCTCCACCGTAGGCCCTATATGAAAATGAAAATATTTTAGCATTAGAAATTACAGCATTTCTTTTACAGTTAATATATGAAATTCCACTTTGAATATTTCCAGAGGTCCCAGTCAAATTCAGTATGGAGGGAATTTAGAGCAATCTCTATAGGTCCTCAAGAATGCAGACAATGTACCGCAATATTTTCTGACCAATGAGGGATGTCCTTCAGTAGGGAATGGACAGCAGGGACACGCCCCTCCCAACCAACCCAAGCTGAACACACTGGCCATAAAGACACTGTCATTCTACAATTTATAATAATAATAATAGCAATAATAACAATTATTTCTCACTTTTATCCCAAGTGACTTACACTTGATTGACCAACAGCTGTGCGGATCTTATCATGGCTACCCTGGGGTCGGAACCACCAACCTCTGCTCTGCGTTTTTCTGAACGGCCACTTCAAATTTCGCCGCAACAAAGCAGCAATCAATTCAGCGGTTGGGTCGGTGCCAGACGCCGCGCGCCTTCGGTTCGGCGTCTCGTAACGTAAACACCTCTTTAACGCGTCTTCCTGCCTACCCCGTCTGTTTGAGATGCTAATTTGGAAAAGCGACAGTGACCGTCGCGGGGAGAATACCCAGCGTCCCTCAGACTGCCCGGGGTTCCGTTTCTCCTCCCGACAAACACGAAAACGGCCACGAGGCGTCGACGGCAAGTTCCAACTCAAAAGGGACACTCCTCCTCCCCATTTATTTATTTATATTCATACAAACCCGCATCTCAATACCAGTATTTATAGTAACAAAGCCATGGGAATTATATTAGAGAAACAAAACAGCGAAAGGAGGGAGTCTATTTTGCATTTTCTCCCCGCTCCGTGCGCATCAAAACCCATTTACCGTTTGACCTTCCCACTCCAAAACAAAGACTGCCTCGAGTGCAGGGAAAAACAAGCCCAGAAATGAGCCGTCAGGTTTTAATTGGAGGACACTGCCCTCTGTGCACACTATGTTGATGGTACATACCTGGCACCACACGCTTCTTTCGCAAACACAGCAGTGCTGAGGAAATAAACAGCAGATACTGAGGTCTGTAGCCGTAATTCATTGCAATTACCACTTTAATTCCGGATAAATCTTCCGCTACAAATCAATCAGCTTTCATTAGCGCAGTCCTCTTAAATGAATACTGAGTGTTCCCCTCCTTCAGGAACAGCGACATGCAGTTCGACAGCGTACTGTAAATTCAATTACATTTTCAACGTATGGGGAATAACACCCCTAATAGCATAGTAGTTTGAGCTAGAGCCGGTTTTAGTAGAAGCAGGTCAGTGTAGCTGCTGTTGTCACACTAATCTGCCTAAGGTAAATCTAGTAAATCTAGTAAATCAGGACCTGTCAAAAAAACTAACAAAATAAAAAATATTCACTGTTAATTCAACTATAGATCACATGAGTACAAGGAGTTTCAAGTGCACTCCACTTCAGTAAAATCTTCCATTTTAATCCATCTGTAAAATTGATCAAAGGCTGAAAATGTCACCGTGATTCGTATTGCTCAGCCTCATGCACGGAGGAAGCGATTGATCACACCTCAGAAACTGCCCAGAGGCCAACTGTCCAATTACCTTTCCAATTATATTCACTGTTTATCCGAGGCTGGGCCGTTTCCTGCGACTACGGATGGAACGAAAGTGACACCTACATGACACCTGTAGGAAACGACACCTATATGAACCTCCTGTATATGACACCTGTATGAACCTCCAGTATATGACACCTGTATGACACCTATATGAACCTCCAGTATATGACACCTGTAGGAAACGACACCTATATGAACCTCCAGTATATGACACCTGTAGGAAACGACACCTATATGAACCTCCAGTATATGACACCTGTATGACACCTATATGAACCTCCAGTATATGACACCTGTATGACACCTATATGAACCTCCAGTATATGACACCTGTATGACACCTATATGAACCTCCAGTATATGACACCTGTATGAACCTCCAGTATATGACACCTGTATGACACCTATATGAACCTCCAGTATATGACACCTATATGAACCTCCAGTATATGACACCTGTATGAACCTCCAGTATATGACACCTGTATGACACCTATATGAACCTCCAGTATATGACACCTATATGAACCTCCAGTATATGACACCTATATGAACCTCCAGTATATGACACCTATATGAACCTCCAGTATATGACACCTATATGAACCTCCAGTATATGACACCTGTATGACACCTATATGAACCTCCAGGATATGACACCTGTATGAACCTCCAGTATATGACATGATGGTGTGTCACTAGCACCGTACCGCCGCTGGTCTGGCGGGACTCTGAAACTCGGCTCTCAGTCCTCGGCCCCCGCCCGGCCCACAGGCTGGCAGTCAGTATTACTCAGCGGTTTCTGCGTGGCGGCCATCTTTTAATTCCCTCTGACAATCAGTCAAAATTCGGGCACTCGTCCGGAAAGCGCAGAACCGCTGACGAGATCGGGCGTCGGGAAGCGCGTTAATATTCAGAGCGAGATTCTCCCCCCCCACCCGCCCCCGCCCCCGCTCCCCTCCCTTCTCCGGATAAGAAGAGTGACAAAGATTATAGGACTTCTGGGATTCACTAATTTCAAATTTGGTAATTTGGCTTCTGATTGAGTGGAAAAGGCAACCCCTCCGCGACCTTGTTCAGCTTAATTACTTCTTACAGCGCGAGTGGCGAGCGGAGACGCCGTTCCCCTGACCTGGGCCCTCACTGCGGAGGGGCGGTGGAGGGGACCATCAATTATCCTTTGATTTTAAAATGAAACATTTGAGTGATTAATATGTCTAACTGTTATATAAATCATTAGAACACCCAATGAGATGTCATTTTTCTTTAAGTGAATCACACAGAGGAAGAAGAAGAAGAAGAAGGAGAAAGAAATGGTTCACTTTGCAGCACTGCCATTTTGTGAGAGGTAAGAAGGGGAAATGTTTTATAGCACACCCTGAGATAACCGGAGCGGTGATGAACTTAAGATGGCGGAGTTCTTCCGTAACTCAGTCTGGACGTAATTTGACTGATACGTAAGAGTAGGCTCCAGAGGAGTGCGGTTTCATTTCCGCGTCACATGATTGGCTGGCACTAATTCTTAAAAAGCCACCAGGGTTTTTGTTTCTGATTTGCATTTACAATATCTCCGCCCCTCACACCTGCAAGCACTGTGGGGCTGTTCAGAAAGATGTTGCATCATGGTGAAAAACAAAACTCATAACAACAAAGCAAAACAAAATACAACAAAAGTCAATGTGTTCTCACTTTCTCTCTCTCTCACACACACACACACACACACACACACACACACACACACACACACACACACACACACACACACACACACACACACACACACACACACACACACACACACACACACACACACACACACACACACACACACACGCTAATACAGCTATTCAAGGCTAGAAAGCTCTCCGATGCAGTGACTCAGCGCAGGCCTTGCCAGACAGCAGGCCTCGGTGAGCACTGCCCTCCCCGTCAGCCCGACACAAAGTGGGGACCAGAGCAGGGGGGGAAAAGAGGGCCTTTTCGGTTCCAGTTACGCCGGTGACTAACAGATTCCACCGCTTCCAGGACCAGCGTTGACGCAGGAGCTTCCAGAAGGACCCGGAATGTTCGGAGCTGGAGCCGGATGGCACAAACAGCCTGTGGAGGCCATCGCAAACTCCACCCCGCCCCGCCCCCCACCGGCCCCCGCCCCCGCCCCCGCTCCGCATCAAAGCCAACGGCCGAAAGCGCGCGCCAAAACGCCAACCAAGAACAATAACGCGGTGAAGACCGCCTGCTGTAGACGGCGACAGCTAAATAAAAATAAATAAATAAATAATCCAAAACAATAAAGAGAAGAGAGGTATTTGGCAACATTATGTGCCCGATGTTAACCTCAGCATTTACTGGAGTTAATGTAACAGTGGAGAGACAGCGATGTGGGTCGCTGCTGTTTGACCCCCCCCCCCCCCCCCTCCTCCCTCCCTGGGTGCCAATCACAGCCGTAAGCCGGGGGCTCAGACCACAGGAGCGATCTCAGAGCTCACCCCCCAGCGGGGGCTTCGCAGACGGG
Organism: Conger conger; assembly: GCF_963514075.1. Taxonomy (NCBI): domain Eukaryota; kingdom Metazoa; phylum Chordata; class Actinopteri; order Anguilliformes; family Congridae; genus Conger; species Conger conger. Next base: position 7,399,873 of record NC_083767.1, read on the forward strand.
TCCATCGATTTTACCCCCCCCTCTCCGTGACACAGGCCCAGGCAGCACGCACGGCAGGCGGGGGAGAACCAGGCGCCCCCCCCCTACCCACCCACCCCAGTCATCCTCCAGCGATCACAGAGCCCTGACAGAATGACCTACCAGGAGAGCAGTGAACCTGCAAACTGGGTGGGCCAGGAGGGCAGCGTCGCCAGAGATCCCCGTAATGGAGAGGGTTTTAACCCCGGTGTCACAGCCCCAACCCTGTTAGGAGCAGGAGGGGGGGACAGTAATCCACCCCCACCCCCCTCTACTCCTCCACCCCCCCCCCACACAACCTTCCGTCTGAAGTGCGGTTTCTCCCAGGTTGGACAGCGGGTGTTCAGTAAAGCTGTAAAAGCCACTCCGCACCAAAAACGAAAACTAGAACTACAACTATAATGATAACAATGAGAGCATCCACACTGATGTACGATAACATTCAGTAAATGGTCTCTGGGCTATGCTTTGAACATGACGCACTGTAAATTTGGTTGGATTTAGATTGGCTGTCAGTTCATGCAGCTGGAAAATAATCGTTCTGAATGTGATCTCAGCAAATTTGTCACTGTCGTTGTCATTGTAGTGGTGGGGACTCTTTACCATCCACTTGAGTTTTTAAAATGCTACATTTATAGTGATAGTTATAGTTAATGTTGCTGGTTAGGCTTGCTCCCCGACCCAAAAGTAAAATAAACATTCCTACTGCGCAAGCCACAGGTGACCCAACACACTCCTCAAACTGAAAAACAACCAGGTGAGATGAAACACACACACACACAACACAACGCCACACTTCTTATCCTTCACCACGAATCCAAGACATTTCATTAATCCCAACAGTGAAGCTTTTCATAATAACCTCACCATGACAACAATAAAACAACATTTCACGCACAGGCCTCCCAACAATTATTAAAATTCTAAGGTTGCTTGGAACTGCCTGCGTGAAACGTATCTTATAACAACAGAATGAGGAAATAATTAGAAGTGAGGTAGGATTACAGTGCCCATTTTAATCAACCTCTCCAGTAGCATTTCACCCTACTTACGCAGTTTACTGTTCTGCGGCCCACAGCGAAGTAATCACTTGAGACTTACTTCTCCTGCCTTAATGGCCACTTAGTTTTACCACATGATTTCAGTGGAAGCAGGGGTCTAAAGATTAAGATCAAGATTAAGTTCCAGCATAACAACAATCAGGCCCAATTCTGTCACACCAGAAATTAGCATCAAAATTTAATCAGAACGACGGCAGTGTGCAAACCGGTCCGAACTGCCTTCCCTCTGCGACTCCCTCTCTTGTCCTCTCCCTGTTTCTGACGACCGAGTTTAAAACGATCGACGCGCGAGACACGGCCCAGACGCATTATTAAACGCGTTTAACGGATTTTAGCGCATAAACGTATAGGATTACAGGTTAACCAAAGATCAAAGTCAAAGACTGAAGGAGCTCTTAAACCGACACTCGACTGAACGCGCGCGCGTTTTTCAGCCGTGGCTAACGCTGTTTGTCGACCCGCTCTGGGTACGACTCTGGTCTACAGAAACGGGCGAAGAAACGCTCTCCGTGGAGCCATCAGTTGATCATTCCAACACAAGCACCTATAAATCTCCACCGCTATATACCGCCAACTCTATTCCGGTTAAAGAAACAACTGCCGCGCAATCACCTTCTCCGGAGCGACGTGTCGCCTTCCCTCCACGCACTCCCTTCCAAAAGGTCATTTCTCCGCCAACTGAACAACCTTGGGGTTTCAAAATTAAAGGCGCAATCTCCGACAGACAGCCAGCCATTCGAGCGCCCGGTTAATATCTTCTGCAAAGCGTAAGGTGACATTACTTGACCTTAATGCTTCACTTCAGTATTTCCCAAGATAAAAATACCTGTTCTTCAACAGTGTCTGCTTTATCCAGAAGAGCACTCAAAAGTCTTCAACAATTCAATGAATAATGTGGCGATAAAATGCCGAAACTGGCATTAGGTCACCACAATTTACTTTCTGCACTACTCGCGCTCGAAAGTCTCCTTTGATAACGATATTTCTGTGTAGTCAATTCAGAGGTTTTTTCCCCCCCTTTAACTCAGAGAGTGAGACTAATTAAAAGAGCCACCTTTTTTTTCTTCTTCTAAGGGCTGAGCTCATCTGTGAGCAAATGTTTCAGGTAGTATTCTCAGCCTGCAAAAATTTCTGCACTTTTTCCCCCCACTACAAATTTGAAAGTGCTGGGATTTTGTTGAAAGAGCATAGAAACATTTCACAAAATACGTAGGCTCTAGCCTGTCCTCCTTATAAGGGAAGGGTCACTTATTAGTGATATACAAGACAAATATAAATTCACATTCAACTTCACATTTCAGGCCTGTGAAGGTAAAACATTGAACACTTTCCTCAAACTGTTGACTCCTAAACTCCGTAAACAAACACAGCACACTGCAGGCACTATGGGCACAGCCAGGACCACCCACGCAGACTGCACTGAGGTAATCCAGTTACGGGCAATAAGACAACATCTCAAGAAAACAAGAGCAGCCGCAAGCAAGCAACAAAAACTACCAGTATTAAACAATCACCACCATTTCTCATTCAGTCATGAAGCAAAATAACTACATTGGCGCATTTGCTAGAATTCACAGAGATAAGAACGTAAGTTTGCGGTAAATTAATCTCAAATTAGTTTCCCATAGTTTATTTCATATGGACGTGTAAAAGCAGTTTGTTTAAATATTGTTAATGGTACCATTTTGCTGGAAGGAAAACAAAACATTTCAACAACCCATTCTTTCAGCAAAGGAAGGATTCTGAATGCTAAAATAAACAGAAGACGGTGATAATGTTCCCCATTACATAAGCAAGCTCCCAAGATCGGCCAAGAACAAGCTGCTCAGTTGACAGAGGGCGTGCTGTGTTCCAGCAACATACTGACGGCATTATCGCCGCATAACACACCACGTCTCTCAGCATGGAAGGAACCGGACAAACCTCAGAGATCATCCCAAATTCAGGATTCAGGTATTCTCTCCTGACTATCAGAGGGAACCTATCTTCCATCAAGAGTCTTGATGGAACTTTTGGAATTTTGGGAACCAACACACTGCACAGCAAAGAGCACAACGGCAGGCCAGCCACACAGAGATAATCACAACACACATTTGGGAAGTGAAAGGAAGCACAGAAACATTAGACATAATTGTGTGAGAACTATGCAGGTGTAAGCAGACACCATGAGGCCCTTACAGAAGGGGGGGGGGGGGGGCACAGATTATGTTGGGGAGTTGAAACATCCCTTTCATTTTGGTGCAGCTGCGGAAAGAATTACGCTGCTAATTCCATACATGCTGCATAAATCATCACCATAACTGACCGTGGGAATCCTCCTACAGTACGGGGTATAAACAAATGGTAGATGTGGGTCTGTTTCATTGCTGGATGGCAAAAGGGCAAAACCATGTTCCGGTTCCCATGTGTGCTGGGATGGAAGTCCTTGTGAGCAACAAGCATGAGAAAACGGTTGCAACCAAAGATGCTTCTCTCTTTAAGATATCTGGATTCGTTTTATTTCCTTTGGACAAGCCATGTATGATTGCAGAGGACACTGCAGTGGGCCCTATGCTTATCAAACCCGAACACGTCTCCGTGTCTCAACGGGAGATCCCCGTGATAACATCCTGATGAGTCACTGAAATCACATCTCCATTACATAACCAAAGCGAGCAGCAGCCACCTCTCACATCCCAACAGTCCTAGTCACATCACCATAACACCACGGGAGATCACCATTATCATCAAATACGCAATCCTTCTGGATTCTACTCTAAACTACTCTACGCTTTACTGAGCTTGTCGGGTGTATTGGAAACCACGACATATTGTCAAAAAAGTGCAAACCCCACCTTCTGGACCTCATGGTTGGCTCAAGTTCAATCGAGCACAGAAAAGTATTTGAATCCAAAACTTATTGAACCCAGGTCAAAAGATTATAATCACAGCAGACAACGATAATCATTTCCATGTCATGGCCAATAACCGATAATAAATCATTAGTAATGTCAATCAATTTTGTCTGCATAAGGAATAAGTTTCTACCATAATGTAGCATTTTATAAGTAAATGATGAGACATCAAAAGATCATAAGGGCAAAGAGGATACTTTTTTTGCAGTGAAGCAGTGATTAATGCTCACACTAAACAGCTTGGATCACAAGCATCATTTCATTGGTCATTCAAGACTGAACTATTTTAAACCAGGAGTGAAGTCTACACGGCAAATCTAACCAAGAGGCAATACAGAACATACCTCCAGCCATTTTAAGTTGTGGACTAATCTGATGCTGCAGTGTTCGGGTCAGACGTGTAACTCATTTATGGGGTCTGCAGTCAGGTGGATGGCAGTTCGATGCGATATTGGATTTCATGCATTAGTTAGCAGAGTGCCGGTGAACGGGAGGAATTCGCACGGCACTGCGCACGTTTCTGCTTTATGCATGCGCACACGCGCTGGTTCTGCTGCTGGAAGGAGTTTAAGCACCAAGCACAGGCACTCTGAAAAGTTCAAAAGCCCAATTAGCACAACCGAAAGAAGAAAACGGTGTCCGGAAAACCGAATCTTTATAACTTATTTATAGATTTATTTTTATAGGAATTTTTTGGGTTTCTCCATTGCAACCCTGCGATTCCTCATACTTGAGGTGAAAACCCTGTCGTCTTCAAAAAACCCCACAGATGTCCCTGAAAACACCAGGGCCTGGAAACACTAGAGGCTGGTGGATGTTCACGTTCTCTGGCCCGGTTTAACCAATTCTACAACACTCGATCCATCTACGCGCAAATCTGCAACATGTCCGGCACCCTCATTTCCCACAACAGACCGTCTGTTTTATCAAAATCTTTAGGAAAATCCATCTCCAAATACTAACTCCACTGCAGGCAAAGGCTGTATGGTGCAAGAAAGCGCCTTCTGATGACAAAAAAAAAAAAAAACTTTCCTAAGTTTGTAAAATGTAAAATGATGGCGGAATTTAGTCTGATATTTGAACCTGTGTGTTGCGACAAGGCAGGAGGCCTTTAAATATTCAAATAAGCAGCTTTGAATCGGGAGCTGAAATACAGGAGCTGAAATACTCCAGGCATTCGAGCCAAACCCTGCGGTACATACACACACATTATCTGAAGTCATTTTGATAAACAAAGCAAAAAGGAAGAACGCACAGAGTCACAACAATGACATGAATGTGGAGAATGCCGGTGTCCATGTAAAGGCTCGGGCCTCATTACCGGGTGCGTGTTTCTGAGGCCGTGCCGAGGAGTCCGGGTCCTGGTGACCCGTCGGGTCCTGGTGACCCGTCGACAGCGGGCCCAAGCGTAATTGGGCCGGCTGGATTCCTGCTCTGACCCCCAGGCCGTCTGTAAGGGCCCACGGTCTCCTGCCCCCCGGTACCGGCCAGCCTGAGCTGGGCTCAGTCACACTGATGGCCCACGGTCCCCCCGTCCCCGGTACCGGCCTGAGCTGGGCTCAGTCACACTGATGGCCCACGGTCCCCCCGTCCCCGGTACCGGCCTGAGCTGGACTCAGTCACACTGACGGCCCACGGTCCCCTGCCCCCCCGTACCGGCCGGCCTGAGCTGGGCTCAGTCACTCACTTCTCACGAGGTGGCTGTTGGAGGAGTTTCCCCCCCGCGCGGAGCCACGCCCCTCAGACTGCGACTCGCCAGGGCCGCCGGCCACTTCCTCCTCTGGGGGCGATGAATCACGGGGATTATCACACACATCTGCAGAGGAAGAACACACACACTCAGTACACAAACACACACACACACACACACACATTCAGTACACAAACACACAGACACACATTCAGTACACAAACACACACACTCAGTACAAACACACACACGCAGTACACAAACACACACACTCAGTACACAAACACACACACTCAGTACACAAACACACACACATTCAGTACACAAACACACACACTCAGTACACAAACACACACACTCAGTACACAAACACACACACTCAGTACACAAACACACAAACTCAGTACACAAACACACACACGCAGTACACAAACACACACACTCACACACACTCAGTACACAAACACACACACATTCAGTACACAAACACACACACATTCAGTACACAAACACACACACTCAGTACACAAACACACACACTCACACACACTCAGTACACAAACACACACACACACTCAGTACACAAACGCACACACACACACACACACACACACTCAGTACACAAACACACACACATTCAATACACAAACACACACACACACACACACACACATTCAGCACACAAACACAAACACACACACACATTCAGTACACAAACACACAGACACACATTCAGCACACAAACACACAGACAGACACACAAACACGTCACACACATTCAGTACACAAACACACAGACACACACATTCAGTACACAAACACACACACACACATTCAGTACACAAACACACACAGACACAGACACACACGTCACAAGGCACACGTCTCTCACAAACACACACACACACACACACACACACGCACACAAGCACACACGCCTGTACATGTGTACAAACATGCACACACAGTATACATACACGTGACACACACACGACACACAACATACACACATCAATAATCCAGAACAGAAACAGCCCAGGCAGCAGTAACGTACAGCACATGTAAATTCGAGTGGAAAAACAGGAGGTACGAGTGAGCGGCACACAGCTCTCACATTTGAAACTGTCAAGCCCGACCATCGACATCCTCTCCCACCCCTTCCCTTCCCCGTCGTACGGAAACTGAACAAACATGCCCCGTGTCAGGCAATTGCATCAAGGATGCGTGCACAACTAATTCATCAACTAATACACCTACAGTTGAATAAACATAATCTGATTCCTTTTTCCGAGCCTATGTTAGCCAGCCGATAATGTTGGAAAGGCGTTACGGTTTTATTTTCCCTTTCTTTCATACCGTGAATACACTGAGGAGCCTTTCTCAGTACACAAATTTTACTGTGCTCTGCTATTAAAGACCAAGTTCTTTATTTATCTTTACAAAAGCGGCCATTTCAAGTGTACACTCCCTCCGCTAAATTGCATACAGATGTCCTGTGGAATTTTCCAAAAATAAACGGTTGCAAACGAGATGTGGGAGATTAATTTTACTGGACCTCACCTTGAGAAAAGCGTTTATTTTTTGTTTATTTATTTATTTATTTATTTATTTGCAGGACAGTTGCACAACAGCGTGGGTGTAGGTGTTCTGGCGGGGGCTGGATTTCTGGATTCTGCTTTCTGGGCTCTGCTCCGGGGTACACATTACGTGCCAAAGCTTTTTACAAGTCTAACCTGGCATTTGTGTAAATTAAAAAAGTGTGCTAATGCTAGCACTTAAACGCAAGGCAGGAACACAAGAGACAGAACACACATCGGCTCTTGACAATCGAGTATCCCTGCCTTAGCAATGCACAAAAAAAACACATAAACAAATAAATAAGTTAGCAAGTTAGTAAATAAATAAATAAATAAATAAAACAGGGTGTTTTATAACGGTGCTTGGCATGCAATAGGACAACAGCATCATAAGCTTGAAGGGATGCCAAATTCAACATGTTTGTGAGAAAGCGTATCACCGTGAATCATTCAAGCACGGGCTCCTTCCAAAATGGCGGCTGGTCGACGGACGTGCAGTAACGCAGGACACAGAGTGACACCTTGGCTTTGAAGCACAAAGAGTGGAGACATCCGCTGTCCCTAAAACTCAAGGAGACCGGTCACGGGCGATCGTGAAGCTAAGGAAGGACCTGGTCTGAAGCCACGGTAAATGTCCACGTGCAAAGATTGCACAGCTCTCCTTCACACACAGCAGAAACGCAGGAAAGAGACAACCTCGATGTTCGCTCTACTGCTCACAAGGTACAGCACTGTCAACGCCATTTATAGCCGAAGCAAAGTTCCCGAAAGACGTGTTTGGGTTCCTTAAACTAACAAAGCCACACTCCAACGCTGTCAGTTCCATCCTCTCTGAAGAATTTTGAGCATGCAGTCTGGCTCACTGCTGGGTCAAGTGTCCTGGCCTGGTATACTGACACACTGTGAGCCTTTCTCCCACAGAGCACTGCATGACCAATGACTCTATACTTCACCACAAATGTCTCATTTCCTCCCAACACTGATACTGTTTGTATCTCCATCCTGTGTTGGTAACTCCACTGTAAGCAACAAAAAGGGCATCAAAAAATAAGACAGATAAGGTACCTTTCCCCTGCACTAGATAGAGAGAGAGAGCGAGAGAGAGGTTTGGGCCTAGCCTAGCTTTGCTGTGTACCGATCTCCATCAGCCACGCGACTGTAAAAATCAATACGCATTTAACGGCCTACAGTAGTGTGTGATGCATCGAGGTATTTAACCGTTGCTATTGAAAATAAATGGGTCTGTTCTCAAGACATTTACAGTTCTCTAAGAGGGGAATCCACAGTCCATGGTCAACCCTGGAATGTTCTGAGAGAAACCATATTCTTCAGCACATCTAATGATTGCTTACTTTGTCCTACTTTAGGTTTTTTGACAGTGCTGTAATAGCACTCAGTATGAATAGGATGGCAACGGCTCAATGCCTGATTAAAAAATGGGGACAAGCTTATTTTACATACGATAATCTTAAAAGCAACTAGAAAGTTAATTAAGAACCATAATTGGCTGTGGTTGCTGCTAATAGCTGCCAAGGCGTTCCTTCAATTTTTATTTAGAAATAATGAAAACGTTATTATGCCTAATGTTGGTCTGAATACTGATGCTTGGTAAAAATCCGAAAGGACATAATTTGGAGGAACCTGCACATTCATTTAGAGGTATTAATGTTTTCTTCCCCACATACAGAAAAAGGGAAGAAGAAAATGACTGCATAAATTAAAAATAACAATAAAATGTTGAAGCAGTGAGCGTTCTGCTATGAAACTACACAGATTCACTGAAGAGAGTCTGGTTTTACAGAACGGACATTTTGGGAAGGAAACTCATCAATCGGACATGCTGAAACCAGATTTACTGAATTTCCTCGTCAGTTTCACTTTGTTCAATTTAAAAAGTGCATGCAACACTGTAACCAAAACAAAGCATCAAAACAATGAAATAGCCTACATGGAAAAAGCAACAGTAGGCCTACATGGAAAATATTCATATTTATCAGTCTATGTTTCCATTACTTTATGCTTGTTACGCAAACAAAATCAGAGTAAACAGCAACAAAACATTGAGATACAAAAAAGTATGTTAATACTTAGTGCTGAAGTACCCGACCAACCAAACTGTCCAGTTATTTATTTAAATCCAAATTTGCAATACCATTTCTTCCAAGTGGTAGTATGTAACATCATCCGTATGCGTGTAAACCGCCGGTTTTGGGTATGTGGGGAATTAACCAAAGAAAGAAAAAAAGTTGGCAAAGTTTATAAACGACGTACTGTAACAGTCGGTACAAAACAACAACAGTGTCAAGGTACAGTAGCCTGCCGTGTCTTACCATGAGAGTCTGAAAGGAGCTGGCTTCTCTCCTGTGGAGTTTCGCTGCCGGGCCCGACAGGCCCTTCTGGAGACAAAACCGTCTTCTGGGACATGGGCCGCTTCTCTTCAGTCGCCACCCGTGACACGCGATAGAGGAAAAAGGCTCGGGCGAGGATCACCCTGCGACACTGACAAACAGGAGCTGACGCTTAAGTGAAACAGGAGACCGTTAATCAAGTAGGCAGTAAAATCCAACAAAAAAAAAAAGACCGTTAGCCAAGGGTACATTTTTACTGCGGATAATGACGTCAAACTTGGCAAATTACATAATGTTGCGAAAAGTTTGTGGAAGGTTTTGCTTTGTTTTGGTGTTAGTGAAATTATGGACCTAAACAGGCTGCCAGTATTCCATTTAAACGTCTTCAATGGCACGTAAAACGTATGTTTTGTAAACATTCCGAAGCAACTTACCTTTCAAACATCGCTAGAACTCCTCTGGTAGTTCAAGTTTGAGTCATTTCCATCTCTTTTGCTCAGTGGAACTCCATTATGGCTGCGTTGATTAGCTCTTAATACTTCTGCGGGATCAAATCACTCTTGATTATTGATTTCTTTCCTCAGAAATCCTTCATTCCGGGGGCTACCCCGCTGTCGTCGCGAATCTTTCAATATCACTCCCTACTCTCCATTCTCTCGTTCGCCAGTTCACAAGCAAAGTTTGTCTTCTCCCTCTGAAACATTTTTCATCATTTCCGGATTCCGAAAAGGCTCGCACAAGCACTGCCAGCTGCGACTGAAAGATGCCTTCTGGGTCCTGCTGGCTAAAACCGAGAACGGCTGTGCGGAATATTCCTTCACACATGCCACACAATCACACCGCAAAAAATAATGCGTTGTGGCGACTTTTATTTCTACTATCAAGTTCAAACAGCTAGTAGAAGAGAGCTAGAGAGCTAGATGTTTTCCCAGTGAGTTGTGTTAAACATTACCAAATATCACAGTATAGACAGATGCTATCACAACTCCAAAACATACAGTAACCCGACAATATTTGGGTGTTATTTCTTTTGTATTTCTCTATTGAGTCTCTTTTACAGTATGGCCCGTTAAACCGAGCTAAAACATTAATCTGTGTTAAATTTGAACCAGTATTTTATATACCGACGCTGTGTGTTTTCAAGTGGGGCCAGTGAGAATGCAGGTTTAATAAATTGTGTTGCGCATATATATATATATATATATATATATATATATATATATATATATATATATATATATATATATATAATCTGGATATAAGTTTACCTATGTATAACTTTTTATAACTGAAGTAAGAGGGGGGAAATGAATCATATGAAATATGCCGCGACTCATTGATTGTGTGAACCCCATCTTCTGTCTCTTAATACAGAAATCACACCAAGACTATGGGGTAATGATTTGCAATGAATCTGTGTCATTGTAGAGCTCGCATAACCTACACAATCCATCTTACGGATGCCCTCGGTCCTGAAGAGAAGGTTCACTGTTCTCCATTTGTAAGTGTTGACTCCATTACGGAACTGATCTGCAATCAGACCGGTCTTCAACAGTCCTCAGCCAATAATTACACGGAGAGAGATAGCCTTGGCACCTTATAATAGCCTAGCCCAGCTGCCCGATGAGAAGCCACGTCTTCGAAACTTTATTAAGACAGAAACGTGTGTGTGCGCGTGTGTGTGCGTGTGTATGTGTGTGTGAAATAACCAGTGGGGTTCAAGTTAAGTTTTATGCCATTATATTTTGTCATTTGGGGCTTATTTTTCTAGTTTCTTCTCTTTTATCTATGCCCATGAGAAAAACATATTATACTTAGCATACTTGATAACCTTACATATATAAATCAGTATTAAGGTAAATATATTAAACATATTTTTGAAATCGGTAATCAAGCAATCAGATTTTGTCAATTTAGTTTTCAATTCTGAGTTAGGCAAGGGATGGATTTTAAAATTGTGTGTGTGTGTGCGTGAGTGAGTGTGTGTTTGTTTGTGTGTGTGTGCGTGTGTGCGTGAGTGAGTGTGTCTGTGTGTGTTTGTGAGTGAGTGTGTGTGTGTGTGTGTGTGCGTGAGTGTGTGAGTGTGTGTGTGTGTTTGTGTGTGTGAGAGAGAGAGAGAGTGTGTGTGTGTGTGTGTGTGTTTGTGTGTGTGAGAGAGAGAGAGAGAGAGAGAGTGTGTGTGTGTGTTTGTGTGTGTTGGGGTTCTGATGCTCAGACATTACAGAACAACATTACAGAAGATTCCAGTGACGTGGAGGTATTTCACAGCTTCCTATGTTCCTATGTGGACAGGCCGGCCGATATCTAATCTGCCAATGAAACATGCTCCATGCGCGGTAATATTTTCTTCCGTATCTCCTAGCGACACCAGTGACCAAGTTCTCCCGGAGAACACAGCCAGGGGTGGAGTTCACAGACGGCCAGGGGGAGAGAGCAAAAGGCAGCTCTCAGCTCGTGACGCTGTCGTGTTTTGTCTTTCCTTTGACCCGAAAATGCGGAAAAGTCTCAGCCAGCTTCGCCCGCCCGTCTGGCGGCGGGCCTGATAACTGCAGCGCAGTGCATGATGGGTAGTCTTCCTCCCGCCCCCATCTGCCTGGCGCGTGGGCAGTGGGAACTACAGAGCAACGTGTGGTCGCCTGTCACCGCTGGAGGTCAGGGGTCAGTGTGTACAGTGTACTGTATGTAGAGGAAAAGTGCAATGCACATCTGTCACTGTCAGACAAAGGCACAACAGCTTGTCGCTGGGGTGCCATATCATTTTAGGTACATAAAATTATACCTCTTGCCATTGGATTAATAACTCATTTGAACCTTTTTTATTTGTAAAAGGTATTTCTTTTTACCCCAAAGAACAGTATTGTACCTTTCAGGGTACATCTGATAAAATAAAGAACAAAAATTCACCTCCACTCTAGCCTTATTTCCAAGAGTGTGTACTGTATTTGAAACGGGAACTAACACAAGAGCTTCAGCGAGCACAATAAACCGTCTGTTGAAATGAATGTGGTTACAATTGAAGGCCTATAAATATTGCAAATATAATTCACTATTCATTATCACGTTTGAACTGCGAGGTTGAGCTTGGTCTGCACGCTGTCAAAATGGCTGACTCCGGTTGCCTTTGTGGGGGGATTGTCCCGAGCAAAGCGTCGGGTGTGTTTTTGCGTTTTTGTGTCGGAATGAAATATTCTCATTTCACATCACACGGGTCACAAAAGCCAGTCTGCAAAGCAACAGAATGAGAAACCTGTAATTACTCGTAATGAGCTTGTTCTTCTGCGCAGTGACTGGAATGAAAATGAGAACCTTACACCTTCTTCTCAGCATTAATGGCCAGCTAAAGAGAGGTGTCACTTTGAACTAGCGTAACTACTCACACCCGCCACTGACCGGATCTTCAAAGGCCTTTCCTCAAAGTTTTATCAGCCAGATAAAAAGAAGATTAATAAGTCAAACTTTGATGCATCAAAACTTTGGTTCCGAGGCGTCTCTGCGTCTGTAGGAACCTGTTAATGGCCAGCGCTCACGGAGGGTTTCTGGTGTACAATCAACACTGCCTCCCATCCGCTAATGACATTCAACTCCACAACGCCACATCGTATATTTCTGCATTTTACGCACACACGTGCATATAAACTTAAATAATTAAAGAGACGTTCCTCACCTTTATTATCGTTAGAAGTTTTCTTGAATATTAAGATAAAAAAGAAAAAATGTTTTCGCTCCATATGCAGGGAAGTTAAAAGAGGTGAATAATTTGTCGCATGGTTGACTTTACACATCTGGACCCAGCATTTGGAAATGCTGAAGAAGGCTCATAATCAGGAACAAATGTTCATGTGATCTGCTCACACGGTTTCATAAATATGCATTTTTATTATTTTTTTGGGGGGTGAAGGAAGGAGGTTACGCTTGGAGTGAAAACGCATGACAGTAAATGAATGGCAGCTCAGAAAGTGACAGCAAAGATTAATTTCTCACCAAAGATTCCAGAGCAAAGTTCATAAAGAGAACGACGTTGAACATGTTTTTTTTTTCGTACAAAGCCCACTTTCCCCCCGGTCTTCCACAGAAAGTGAACGCTCCGCTCCACACTCCCGAAAACTGTCCCGGCTGTTTAAATATTGCCACTCCACCCCCACTCCGCCCCAAAACTGGTCTGCTTGGCGGTAGCAGCCACACACCGAGCTGAACAGGCTGATATAAGGCTGAGGGTATGCCCCTCAGGTCCTGCCTCGTCGGAGGTCAGCCAAGGATTTATGGAACACACAGGCCACATTGTCTCAGCCTTGTGCGGAAAACTCAGCACTACAAGTCCCTGCATCGTGGCTTTTAGTCAATAGTCCTTAAGCACTCTCCAGAGATCTCTCTCACAGAGACTGTATATACCCCGGCAGAACAAAGAAGAAGTATGTCAATTAAAAATGATGAACAGGACGCACTAACCAGGAAGTACAGAGATGAAATATCGGACTCATGCTGTGCACTAAACTAAGAGGGAACACTTTGATGTGTTTTCAAAAGAGCAAAAAAAAAAAAAAAGGTCAGTTACAAAAGAAACAGTGGTGTGAGCGTAAAGAGCTCTTGTGAAAGAACTGCGGGTTCAAATCCACTGTCCTTCTGAGCAAGGCACTTAACATGAAACACTTAAACACATCCAGATCTGTCCTTTATCCACTGGAGGTGTGAAAATGAAGGGCGTTCTGAACATTGGCTTATATTTTTGGAATCTTTTGTCCTTTATTGAATGGATTTGTTACTAACATGACAGTGGAGTGTGTAGACTCCTCCTGTCTCTCCTGTGGTACTGTGTGGCCAGTAGGGTGTAAAATAGTGACTGGCACTCCTGTAGTACTGTGTGGCTTGTACGGTGTAATCACTGGTTTGAAGGATAGCTCATTGGATGAGTGCACACACTTCAGTGATTTGCAGCACTAACACTAAGTGCGATTCTGAATTCAGTGGAAGGAATAAGGATGAAAATCTCAGTCGCTCGGAGGTGCACTGACTTCCTGTGACAGCCCCTCTGCCTGCTCTGATGTCACCATCTCTGTTTTCACAGATGTTTTCCAGATGTCTGCATGGAATCAGCATGTCAAATGTCACCATGGTGATGAAAACACATGACGACATGCCAAACACTGTGCTTTCGATTCTGGGTGAGATGTACAAAAACACACACACACACACACACACACACACACACACATCAAAACAACGCGGCTGTTTTCTCTTGATCGCTTGCTAATTGGTCCAATGTTTGCTGTGTTAACGTCTGATGATGCAGTAAATATTGTGAGATTCTCATGGCAACTGAAGTGACATCCATCCCCATGGCTTCCTCAGTGCTGATCATGCGATGGCTATGGTGAATTTAGACTTTAGACTAGGCATGATTGCTTCAACGTAGCCATTCTAGAGACCGGACAGGATTTTGACCTGTCAAAATAGTGATACCATTTCTTTTTCATGCTTGTGTGTTAATTAGTCTTGATAATTTCAGGTATACCAATGTTTGAATCAATTGATGATGGGTCGGTGCCCATACGATATGTATGTTTACAGAAGTACACGGATAGGTAAAACACAGCAAATGCGCTTTGTTATAAAATGCTAAATGACTTAAAAAAAATATGTGCATACAGTACATACTTAAATACATAAATTATTTTTAAAGTGTGTTTAAATACATGAATATGAATGGACAGCTAGTTGAAAGATTATTTTAGCATGTTACTTTATTGTATTTGAAATAGATGATGAAACAATGATTTTGTCAAATGAGGGACTTCAAAAATCACCTTCCAACAAATATATAATGTCAATACAAGCTAAATAAGACGCACTATAATTTGAATGGTGCCCTGGTGATCGAGGTTCAGGCCCATGAAGCAGTGTTTGTTTGCATTCAGAAAGAGAGTGATGTTTCAAGACTGCACTTTATCAATTTCAAGAAGCCGGGAGTCCGGGTACTGCAGTAACGATGAGGGATTGGCACGTTTTTAAACCAAAATGCCAGGGACAAGAGGCATTCAAGGTGATCTGAAATTATAGCGGCATTTCCTGTTTGACATTTGTGAAAACACAAAACACAAAAAAATGTCATTCAGAGAATTACCTCAATTACATGTACCATCAATTACATGTGTTA